>NC_139838.1:15938325-15948325 GCF_963691815.1 Echiichthys vipera | reverse complement strand
CCATCAGCTCTGTACCAGTCTTAGTGGGATGGCAGCACTCGCTCTCATGTGCCGGCAGCTCATGGAACGGACCTTGCCAAGGGCAGCCAATCCTCTTGTACTTACACTGTGTCACCCTGGACACAGAATGGTGAGTGTGACTTAAAAGACAAACTTGAGGAAGGAAAGAGATGGCTTTAAACTAATTAGATCCTTTACAGAGGTGCTTTGTGATGAATACATGTACTTTCCTGCAGTGAGTGGAAGGTACTAATAGTATCAAAAGGTGCAAATTAACCTAGGTTGTGAACCAAGGGTAATTACCACTGTACTAATAATATGTTTGCGCTGAGAGCCAACTTGGAAAAAAAGCCTAGGTTTTATATCTATAACATCCTTGATGGAGGTGCGCTTCAATGAATACCTGTTACTTTCCTTACAGTAAAAGTGAAAGGTACTAGTTAGCCTCTGTCGTGAACCATGGATAATTAAAACCTAACTGACGTAATTCACCTTATGTTAACTGCAAAGTTTATAACCAAGTAGCTGGAAGGAGTTCAGGAGTTTGAATTCATTACATTCAAATGTCTGAACCATCCTAAAAAAAAATGAATTGGGGGCATTCCTGAGAAGAACAACATTGTCTTTATGTAAGAAGCACTCAGATCGTCACAGGAGCAAATTTTTCTGTCTGACCTGACCAAAAACCTAGTGACTGCCTTGGCCGTTGTCATGGTAACATTAGCGCAGGCACAGCTGTCCTAAGCGGGGTCACCTGTTGCTATGGCAACAAACCCATAGGATTTCATGCATGCAAATTCAAAAGGCCTGAGCGTCACACACAAACACAGAGTCTGTATCAGCTGGTTTTATAGATAGAGATATAGCAGGTCACATGCTCCCCCATCTTCCCCAAGTTAACCCCCATGTGATACTGTGTGACACACTGATTGTGCTCACTACAAGTACGATACATCTCTAAAGCCGCCTCATACTACAGGATTTTTAAAATCCTAACCAATTTCCAAATTAGGTTGCATCAAATAGAACAGCAAAAATAAATGGGGAATGGACGTGTAGCGTACGTAAGTGGGGCGCAGCATTTTTCAGTTTTTTACCTGCTACACAGAGTCTGTCAGTAGCGTGTGGCTGCTGCCAGTGGCCCATGTAGCAGCTTCAATTGTATTATAATGGACGAACTCTACTGTGGCCATCCTGCAAGAGCCGTGTTGTGCAGCCTATGCAGCCCATGTAGTTTGGTAGTTTGTAGTTTGAGAATCTTCACCGATTTTCTTCTCTTTAATCTCAAACATGCACACACTACAAGATTTAATAAAGCGGCACATCACACACTACCGGCTATTTGAAGGGAAACAGATGATGGGAGACAACGTGGAGACTGATGAAAGGTGAGAACTTGCGGGTGCGTTAATAATTGTTTCTAGTGACAAAAAAGAAAAGCAGAAGACTAAACGAGCTTGGATGAAAACATTGTTGGGGAGACGCGGTCGAGATAGGTTGACTGTTCTTCAGAGAGAAGTCAGAAATCAGTTTTAATATCTGTCTACAGTGAGGTGCTAGCCATTAGCCACCAAGGCTATAATGTTTAGCGTTGCTTGCCCCCCCCCCCCCCCCCCCCAATCTGCTCCAGGACTCTTTCTCATTGCTCATTGTGAAAGCATAAACTTAATCATAATCATCAAGATTTTAACTCCTAAATATCAAACATTTTGAACGTTTGAATTTATCAGGGCAATCCTGGTGAGGCTGTGAACAGTTCGGGAGGTTTAAGAATAGATCGGTAAACTGCTCACATTACCAGATAATCTGGGTCCAACATCGGTACCGATCAATTTTCAGGGACCAGATTTCTCCAGTAATTGTTGAGAGGGGTGAATCAGGGTTCAAACGGTCTGAAACTCATGTAGTCTGAGCCCGGCTTTAACTTGGATAAAATGTGCTTTCTGTGTGTGTGTGTGTGTGTGTGTGTGTGTGTGTGTGTGTGTGTGTGTGTGTGTGTGTGTGTGTGTGTGTGTGTGTGTGTGTGTGTGTGTGTGTGTATGTGTGTGTGTGTGTACCTGTCTTGGCACTCCTCTTTCTGGTGTCTCTCTAAGCTGGAGCGGGGGAACTGTTTTAGGCAGAAGGTACATTCTGTCGGCAGCTCGCTGACAGCCTTCTCCACTGCAAGGTTCCTGCAGCACAGGTTCTTGCTGATCTCACACCTACACAAACGCAGAAAACTATGTCATACCTCAGTGCAGTCGTATGCATATAATATTTGTGGCATGTAAAGAATGTTTGTACAAGTTTGTGAACAACGCACAGCCATGAAAAACAAGTTACGTTATGCTTTTCTCAACTGTTGGTGGTAATTCCAACACATACTATACACACACATAAAGTGATAGTTCTGTTGCCATACAAAAACGAATTAAGGTATTTTGTTTCCTCTGCCCATGTAAATGCCAACGTAATTTGGTAAAATGATGGTGTAAATAACGACATGCTTTGATTCTGAAAACTTTATTATCATGGCAATCCAGAGTGGCTTTTGGGGGCATCTTACGGTTATCACTGCATAAATGTTTTTCCTGCTGTTTTAAATCACTCTCTTCTTGCTCAATCGGATTTGTGGTTTTTGATGCTCTAATAGCTAGCATCACATCCCTGACTCAGAACTTACAGAAAAACAAATCGGAAATGTTTGGACTAGTTATTACTACTTATTTAATTGGATAAAATGTTTACCATCTACATTATTTGGCTGCAGAAGTAATATTTTGTAAGCAAGTGTCTGTGGACAGTATAACCGTGACACAATCAGATCTATAAAGTGTATGAAGAATCAAATATCCATACAAAATGATGTTCAGATCTACAATCATTAACTAAAGTAACTGGGCTGAGTAGCTAGTGCACTAGTCAGAGAGTGCTCATGTTGACAGGGAGCTTGGTGTACCTGCAGTTGGGACATGTGGCCTGTTCCTCCTTGAGACGAGAATCTGCCAGGAGGTGGATAAAACAGCCCGCACACATCAGGTGTCCATTGGTACACTGTAGTGGGAAAACATGTAAAATACAGTGAGAAGAAAAACACAGGGAAAATGGCAAGTTGTGGATTATGTAAACAGTTAGGATTGCTTTAAATTTATACATTTTGGGGAAATATTTATTTTTCAAACTGGCTATATTAGGATTGTTATACTCAAATACAGTGAAAAGAAGCGCAGGGAAAATGGCAAAGATATGTTATATATTATTAATTTATACAATTAGAATTACTCTTTTTATGATAAAAATGTGAGCATAATTTGTTACACGTGGTTTATTTAAACACTTAATTTGGACTGCTTGAAAATAGATTTTTTTGAGGAAATATTTAACAATAAATGGCTATTTTAGGATTGTTATACTTAAATCAAAACACATAATTTGTGTAAATATCATGAGATATGTATTGGTAAGACTGTGTGTATTTCCTTGATGGCTGAAAATGATGGATGGGCTGAAGTAACAGCAAAAACACTGTCTGCACGTTCGCAAATAGAGCAGTAAGATTACAATTCAAGAAGTACTTTTATAGAGAGAGATCTAGAGTGGTATATATTACATTCATGTATACTTTTCTATGTGAATAGTGGCAAAGTTCTGTGGGATATATGGACTAACAGGCCTAATGTTGAGGGCAAAATATTGTGTATGGAAATAATTTCAACTTGCGTTAAGACAGTTAATAAATGTTAAATAACAGTTTAAAACATGTGTACTGCATGGTGTGGGCCATTTAATGTTTAAGACTTACTGAACAATGATCAATAACCTCAACCGAGGATGTTATGTTTTTGTCTTGGTTTGTTTTTTGTTTCCTTGTTTGTTAGTAAGATTACAGACAAACTACTGGCTTGATTTTCATGACACTTGGTAGAAGAGTGAAGCAATGGCCAAGGAACAACCCATTGCATTTTGGAGCAGATCTGAATCACAGGAGTGGACGCACACATACGTTTTCATTTTTGTTAACACTGTTGTGCCTTCTACTTACAAATGTATTCACTTGATATTGAGAAAGCAGCTTAAGGTCATTAAGGAGAATGTTGAGGTGGGTTGAAGGGCAGGGAGAAAGATTATTCAAATTCAAAGTTTTGGATGTTTGAGAAGTTTCGTGGGAATGTGGCTTTTTTTTGCTGAGGGTTATTTGAGGATATTTCACAGTATAATGTTGTAAACTTGAGCCAGCACAGTTGGGTGTGTCAAGCCTCTTCAGCCTCTGGCTCACCTTGCAGACACTTGGGGGTCGGTGTTGTATCTAGTATGTCTAAAAATAAATTGAGACATATTCAACAGGTTGACTCTGGGGAATCTGCAGTTGGGTGCACATGGGCAGGTTCTGGTATGAGGTCGAGACACGTTTGCTGTTTGTTTGACGGTAGGGTAATGAGGGGAAGGTTTGTGATTGACACCACGTTTTTACCTGATATACAGACGCCTTGGGCAAGTCTAGGCACACGGTGCAGCACAGCACTGAGTACAGTCTCTCCTCCAGCTTGCCTGACTCTCCCTCGGGCACTCTCACCCTCTTCTTGGGCGGCTCGTCCGGGTCAGGCTCGGGCCCTTCTCGCCGCATCCCGACCTCCACCTCCTGCATGGCTGCGACCCCGGCGACAGCCTCCGCCGCCGCTGCCCCCACGGCCCCGACCCCCATGCCGGCCGAGGAGGAGCCAGGGGCGGCCACAACGCCCACGTCTCTCTCTTCCATTGAAGACATGGCTGATGATGACTGTCTGAGATGTTACCTGCCCGCGAGACCAGGCTAAATATCCCAAAAATATTAGCAGGTTAGCTCAGGGCTAGCTCACAACCTGTCAAAGCTAACGGTCAGCTGACAGCTAGGCTAGGCTAACAGGCTGTCAGACAGGAATGCAAGGCGTATTATTATTATTATTACTATTGTTATTAACGCCACCCTCCACTTACGAAATTGAAACAAGCCAATGATTGTGTAATAACGAGAGCATGTGCAAAAAGATGTAATTAGGACTTAATTTAACTAGTTCAGTTGACTTACAGTGAGGCTAGCAGACTACGCGGCTAACAGCAGTCCTCTCTCTGTGCAGAACAAAAACAACGTCTCTCAGCTGTTGTTGTTGTAACTCTCGACGCCGTTATTCGTTATGACAGCGGGTAGCAGGGATGTACATCAACCGCCCGGCTCTGCTGCTCACCTAACGTCCCTGCTCCGGTACCGGGCTGACTGTCCACGGGACCCCACGGGACCTGTCGGTGATTAAAAGCAGCGGCTACAGAGACAGTTCTGCTGGGACTCGTCTCTCTGGCTACACAGCCATCTTTGTTTTTTTTTTCCTGTCCGTCTCCCCTCGACTTCACCCTGCACAGCCTTTTCAACGACTCCGGGTCAAATGCGTTATTACTCGGGAAGGTTCTCGATAATAAAAGTAGCCTTTTTTTTAAAAGTAAATATTTTTGCGTGTATCTGTGACGGCCTCCTCTACGTGCCCAGTGACTTGCTCCAGTGCTGCCAGTGTATTGGCTGACAGCGGAATGTTTTATTGTGGCAGATGACTTGGGGTATTTAAAGAGTTTTTTAAACGGCGCATGCGCAGTGAGCACCTGCGGGTCAGAGTGTGTGTATTACTTGAAAGGTGACCAAAACCTGATATGCGACAAATTTAGGCCCAATCTCCAAACAGAAGACGCATGCTTTAAACATGTTTATCAGTCGCATCTATAACACCTTGATAACACCGGCACTATTCTGTGACATCGAAAACTTTCAACAAAACTTGAAACACCTTGTTTCTGCTGCCATGTTTATGCCCCTGTGGCAGCAATCTAAACGGGCTCAACTGGTTGTCAGGCCACTTGTGATTGTTAAAGAATGCAGAAATAATTCAACCAGAAAAACAGGGTGATCGAAGAAAGTGGTTACTGGTACTAGGAGAGAAGCATTCATAAGCTTAGACATCCCTTCAGTGCACCCAGATAAGTGGTTTAGCTTCTAGAGCTGGGAGGGGTGCATTTGTGTACAGAATGGGGGGTTGTGTATGTGTGTGTGTGTGTGTGTGTGTCCTTTGGGTTAGGTGGGGCAGGATGTCAAAGTGTCAGCTGTCTGCAATCGGGAGGGCCAAGATTAACCACTCCCATTGGACAGACAGATATGCCTTATTTGGTCTGTGTGGAATGGCAGTGGAGCCATACCACCCTCAGCTATGTACACACAGTATAACCAGTGGCTGTCACACTGTGCTCTGAAGGCTGGGCCATTACCATTATTATCCCCGGGGATCTTACCACCATAGATTTCTAATTCACAGCTAGTTGTTGAGTGACAGGATTATTAATTGAAATCAGCAGTAGTTTGTTGCCAACCCAATGCAGTACAAAATATATCTACAATAAACACATTGTCAGAAAAACGGCATTCAAGAGTTTAGTAATTATGGCACACTTTTACATGGACTAACATGAGAACATTCACAGGCTTACTAACATGAAATGTTCTTGGTACAGATCATTTTAGTTTATGAACGTAGAGTAAACAAACATTGCTCAATCATAATACAGACTTCTAGGAATTGACTTCAAGTGGGAAGGGGCATAGAAGGAGGATGGGTCAATGTTGTTACACAAGCAATCTAAAATAGCTACCACTTGAAATGACAGACATGACATATCATATCCTCAAAGCTAAACAGGGCTTTCAGGGGGGAAAACTATTACAACCGAAACAAACACACTTCAAAAATGTACAAAAAAAGTATTTTTATGAATTCGCCACAGTATTAGAAACAATGACAAACTGCAAATATGTTTAAAATTGAGTCCTACTTGATCAAATCTATTCCACTCTTTTCAACATAGTGTTCACAGTGCTTCACTGCCTCCCATCCTCATACCTTGGTCATTACACAACATCTCATCATCAGCTTGTGATTGCAGGATACATGGATTACACACAGAGTTATGAGATTTTTCTAGCCTCGTCAATCAGACCCTTTTCACTCGGGAGAGAGCTAATCAAATCATCTGCAGGTCATATAAGGATTCGGCTGCCAGGAAATCAGTGGCATTGTCCGGAACAATGAAAGCGATGACCCTGATCTAATCACGCGATTAAACAAGAGATTGACAGTCAGGTCAACACTGCGTGGGTGGGTGGGTGGGTGGAGGATGTGGTGGTGTTAACATTGGGCTCCTTGTAGTTTTCAGCTGGGTTGTTTCGGGCGGTGGCTGTGGTGGTAGGGTTGTGGGTGGCAGAGGTGAAGTTCAGCTGATGGAGGGAGTGAGATGACGAAGCCGCTGATGGGTTGGAGGGTGGGGGGTGTTGCGTTGAGATACCTGCTGGGGTTTGTTGCGGTGTGTTGGTGGAAGGTGGTGAATATGGAGGTGACTGCTGTTGACTGTTTTGTTTTGATTGTGTTTTAATCTGGGGTGGAAGCTCAGTTTGGGCCTGTATTTCTTGCCTGCTTGGTGAGCCAGAGTCTGGAGGGGTGCACTCCAGTTTCTGCTGACCAGGTGTGGTCTCTAAAGGTGTGTGCATTTGGAGCTGTGGAGATATGGTGCGAACTGGACTCGTCTCTCCCGGTGGTTTGTCCTCATCTTGTCCCTTTCCTGTGTTCATCTCAGTTTGTGCCTCATCATGTCTACGAGACTCTCCGTGTGTGACCTCTACCTGGCTGTTGGTGTCCTTCGATGTTTTGTCTGTCATTGTTTTGGCAGCATTGATCAGAGCTAGACTTTTGACTTGTCTGGACTTGTCTGTTTGTGCTCCAGTATCTGCTGTGTCCCTCTTAGTTTTGTCCGTGAGCGCCCTCTGCCTGCAAATTGAAGCCATAGCCTTCACCCAGGGATGGAGCAAGGTGTGCTCTGCTGTCAGCCTCACTGCCGGATCAGGCTGAAGCAGAGCTCTGACGAGGCCTCTGGCTTCTGCACACAAACACAATAATAAGAAGCAGATTGTTTGTTTGTGTTTGTGTGTATAGGTATTTGTGGTAGCGCACTTCTCACCTTCTGAGATGGGGTCCCAGTAGGGGGACAGGAAGTGGAGTTGTCCCCTTTTTATTAGCTGGAACAGTTCTTCCTGGTCCCGATCCCGACTGCGAAATGGGGGAAATCCACACAGCAGGATGTAGAGAATAACACCCAGAGCCCATACGTCCACTGCAACACCATAACCTGCTAATCAAACCACAGTTAAGGTTGAAAATAGTACTTGAAATCAGATTGGAAATTGATGAATAAATACAAAATAGTTTGAGGAAGAGTTTTATAATAAGTCGATTTAATGATGAAATGCAGATTTAAAAGTAACAATGAATGTGAAGCTGCAAACAGCACTGACCTGTCTCACAGAGAATCTCCGGGGCTACATACGTGGGTGTGCCACATATGGTGAAGACTGGTTCAGTCACAACCATGGCAAGACCAAAGTCTCCCAGCTTCAGCCTACAGACACCAGCGGCCGCATGCTCTATCTGAGAGAGAACAAGACAAATAAGGCACAGACAGAAACAAAGTCAAGCACGGAGGCGTAGAGACTTTATTTTTAAAATTCAAATGTCTCCAGGGGCACCCGCATGCTAGGAAATCATGTAACTGACACTTACCTACATTTGAGTTTTTTGCAAAATATTGACCTCCGTTTATATTATGAGATATTAATTATAAGCTTAATTATAAGCAGCTTAAGTTAAATATATTAAATGGTACTGGTAGGTGGCAGAGTGTGACATGTAAGGGCAGACCAAGTATTAAAAAACAACAACAACAAAGACTTGAGCATTTATTGCGATTTTAGGTGATGTTTGCTATTCTAATAGAAATCAATATGTAATGTTTTTAAAGTTAGTCTTGGATATAGGATATCATGAGACAAAGAAATAAATTTGCAGTGAATAATTTTGCTTTCCTAATATTAAAACCACTATGTTTAGCATGAAATATATATATTTGGCACACCCTAGTGGCAATAACAGGTCTAAACTTTTGACAAACACAAAATAAGCCCTCAAGATCATTTTTAAAGATACAATTATCACATTCTCATTCAAAAGTAATTCTCAAATCACACTGACACTCACCAGTAGGTTTTCCGGTTTGAGGTCTCGGTGGACGATGCTTTTGCAGTGGATGTAGTTCAGTGCTTCGCTCACATCTGACACCATCAGTCCTGCCTCTGCCTCAGGAAACTTCCCCCTCTCACTGATGGCCTCAAACAGATCCCCCCCGCTCACCAGCTCCATCACCAGGTAGGAATGTGTTTGTGTGTGGTGGTGCGCAAACAGCTGCACTATGTGAGGGTGACAGAGGCTACCCAGAAGGCTCAGCTCGTTCTGCATCATGTGCTCTCGCCCAATCAGCTTGGAGCGTTCAACAATCTTCACGGCGAGGGTTTGTCCGTTGTCACGACGGCGGCACTTTTGCACTACCGCAAAGTTGCCATCTCCAACCACGTGTCCAATTTCATAGCAACGCTCAATATCTGCCAGGGTGACATTACTGCCGCCTGAGAGGAGGTCAAAGGTCGTCCTCTGTTGTATGTCCTGGTGTACTTGACCAACATCTGGAAGTGGATTTGAGGGTAATTGGGCAACACTCTTCTCCTCGTCTCTGCTGATTGGCTGAGGAGGTGGAGGGCTGATGTGGACGTGCAATTTTCTCACTTCTTCGTCCGTATGAGAACTTCCTTTTTGCTTCCTTGACACAGGAGGAAGTGGGACCCTCCCTGACAGTGGATTGGGCCGTTCTGGACACTGGTGTTTAACTCTCCTCACTAAGCAGTCTTCACACAGTGTAGAAGAGGGTATGTCTGCTTCTCTGACGCCTTCCTCATGTCTAAATGGACCAATGACAGAAGGCTGTTGCTCTCTGACCCCGCCCCTGATACGCAGTCTCTGCAGGTGGTTGGGCGGGTGAGTAGGTTTTCTGATTGAATTCTTTTTATGACACTTCTGAACATCTGTGTTGTAATGATCAGGCTGGTGTGAGTCTTTAACGAGAGGCG
>NC_139838.1:15813325-15935825 GCF_963691815.1 Echiichthys vipera | reverse complement strand
ACACGTAAATCATAATATTTTATATTAAAAAGATAGGGCCTTTTTTTAAAAGGTTAGTCTAGTTAATGCACAGGCCTACAGATAATTTAGCCATTCCACAGATTATTTGTATTGATCAGACTTGACTGTAACACTCAGGAAAGTATTTTATTTTGCATGTGTGTGTGTGTGTGTGTGTGTGTGTGTGTGTGTGTGTGTGTGTGTCTGCGCGCGCGTGTGTGTGTGTGTGTGCGCGCGCGTGTGTGTTTGTGTGTGTATGTGTGCGTGTGTTTGTGTGTGTGAATATGATTTATTCAAGGAAACACACATTCACACATTATGACGTACAGAATTCAAAGATTCAGTGTTTTCACCCGCATTTTTAACAAATCACAGAAATAAACCATAACAACCCCACTCAACAGGAAAAAACAAACAAAACAAAGCTTTTAATTATTTCAAATGTAAAGTTAAATAAAATCCATTCAATCCGGGCATCGACTCACCTGCCATTTTCCATTTAGTGTTGCATCCATACCGGGCTCTCTGTGAGGGCGTCATGACTCTCCAAAACAACACATGAACTAAAACAACTCAGTGACATTAATTGTTTTTATTTTTTTGTTTTTTATCCCTCCATAAGGCGCTGCTGTTACTCCTCGGCTGGTATCTTCCAGAAAAGGTAACGGGATGCGCCGTGGGATGACCGGACCTGCTGTAGCTACAGTGGTTACCATGGATACACGTCAAGTTGGACGGCTGGGGAAAGAGAAAGGAAAAAGCTGAGCCCACAAAATAAAATATTTTGGGAACAACTGGTGTGTTGTGAGTTATCTTATATATACAGCAACATACTTAAATACATACATAAAGAAACATCAACCCTTCCTCTAATCTTCCATTTTATTTTATCAGTGTACGGGTATAAGGCTGTGTAAAGGGCTAGCGAAATTCACTAAAGGGGTTTTATTTTGAAAGCTGACCGGAACTATTGTTATGTACTGTCCAAGATACCAAATGCAACCCCAACCTGCGAATTAATTTATGAAAAGTTTAGTTACTTTTTCAATTAATTTAATTCTGTAAATATATTTTTCCCTTTCTAAATGTTGCTAGGCTATAATAATAATAATAATAATAATAATAATAATAATAATAATACAAATAATAATAATAACAACAATAAACTTTATTTATAGAGCATACAAAAAATACAGCTCGAAGTGCTTTACATTAAAAACATAAAAAAATTGAACAGGTAAATAATAAATAAAACAAAAGAACAAACAATTAAATAGTTACAGGGCTTTTTCAAAGCCATCAGCACTTGGAGGGTGGGTGGGCTGAGCACAGCCTGTCCAATACTTTCATATTATTATTTTTTTTTACCTTAAACTTAAAGAAAAATATGATCATAACAAGCCTAAAGGAGGGATTGTGGGATACATTTGAGGGACCTTAAGATGATCAGAAGTAGAGGACAGGAGAAAAACACATTTCTGCTGAAGTCTTTCCTGCAACAACTGACAAGGGGTCGCAAATGGATTGGAGCTACTGTCCTACAGCTCGGGGTTTGAAGGCTATACGGTCAGGGATGCCGTTTGCCAGCAGGCAAGGCAGGCAACTGTGAGTTGGCAAGTAGGGGGACCAGAGGGCTGACAAACTTTAAACTAAAGTTTGCAACGACAGTAGGAGACCTGATCTCTCTGTAGGGGCCCCACCTGTCTCCACCCGCTCCACATGATTCAAGCCCGTAATGGTGATGAACGCAGGTTTGAGGGGCCCCCTGTGATTTTTTTTGCCTTGGGCCCCAACACACTTTAGAATCACCTCTGCCTATGGACCTTTTCAGGTTTGATTCCAGTTGCAGCATGTGAATGACATCATCTGACAGGAAGTTTACAAGGAATAAGGCTGTTGCCTAGCAATGGAATTACTATACTATATACTATATAATTAAAGGTCTATACTAATGCGGCCCCTGTACATTTTAGTAATTATGCCCAGAATTATTATTGTTTCATTTTTGCGTTATTACATTGCTCCCAGTCCCCGCCCTCATTATTTTTGTGGATATTTTTATCTTACGCGTTGTGTCATTAATAAGACTATTCCTTTTTTTACAGGACAATTTAAATGTAAAGTAAAAAACTAACGAACAAATAAAAATCAAACAACTAAAAAAATAGGGCGATATTCCTCGTTGCCAGTAAATGACACTATTTATTTTTATTTTTATTTTTTAGTAGATGACAGCAGTGACGTCGCTTCGTTAGTGACTGGTGACGTCATCGTTCCCGGATGTTTGCCGTCCAACTAGCTAGCGGCAATCACACGTGCTGTCCTTTACTGACGGCGACTGTGTGTGTACAGGTAATACAAGTACGTAGGCGCCATTTACATACCTGTTACGTGTATTCACATTTGTGGTTTCATTACGTTTAGATGGTAATTTATGATAGGAAATAAAGCAGCTAACTAACTTAACCGCTGGGCACATGGCTTTATGGTCGTTAGTTGACTTGTATTATCATTTAGTGTTCAGTGGCTGACAAGCAATTTTTAGTAGTAAATTGTAGGGCTTTAAGATATGAGGAACATATGCAATATAAGGTTTAATAGTTTATTATTACTTGTGATAAATAAAACAGATATGAGTGTACTCAGATTTGCATTTTGTGCTGCATTCAGTATACTGCTTCAATACAACAAATTGCTTGTTGCATTAAAAAAAGGAACTAAAGGAATTATTTTTCAATATTATTTTGGAATTGCAATTGAACAAATTGCACATTGAACTGAATACAAAAGGCAAATGATAGCTAAATTTTAAAGTGCAAGTACTGTGTGTAGTTATATTGTGTACTTAATTACTTTTGAAGGTAGCCAAGTCTGAGCATAAGACAATTTAGATAACAGCAAATAAGAAAGCTGATATTTGTCATTTTACTGTGTTTACAGTGTAATAAAATCCCTATCTAATAAAAGTAAAAATGCCCTAAATGACTTTGATAAGAATAAACTTTACAGCGTAGCTTATTATAGGCGTACGTGTGCACATGTAGAGAGTAAACTCTAAACCTCCAAACTCATAGAAACAGTAAGGGCATCTGTGTTCTCAATAGGCTGCTGTTGAAACCTGTTTCTGTGTCAACTGGAGAGTTAGTGAAAGATAAAAAAAAATGCATCAGTTATCACACAAAACCTTTTGTATTGCTGACTAGAAGAACGTTATGTGTAAAATCACACTGACAGAGGGGAGGGGGACACTGCCAGACTCAGGGGCAGTTACCATAGTTTCACTGAGGGAATCCAATACTCTGACACACAAACACACAGTGTCCGGATGATCTTTTAATACACAGCCCCCCATGGCTCTGTCTCCAAGGAGACTGTTAATATTGGATCAGGAAGCGACAACTCCTATTCCGGCTTCTTATCCTGCACTCCAAACTGTCTCCAAAACAAAAGCAATGCTCATTTTTCCCCGCCATGTAGTTTAAGGTGTTAAAGTATTTTGGGGGACATTTTATTACAGAGTGGTAATAGTGGAAACGAGGGGAGAGCGATAGGTGATGAACTAAGAAGAGGAGGACACATTGTGATTAATTAGCCAGGATCTTAAACCCTATAGGCCAACATGGGAACATCATCGTTTTAAGATTGTGGTTTAATTCTCATGATGATTATTACTTTTTCCATTTTATGGGGTGTTTGAGGATCATCTTGTTATTTCACAGATCTCAGGTTTCTCACTACATGGTCAAAAAAACATCAAAAATTATTTTTTGGGATTAAAATCTTGTCTTAATAAAATGTTAATGTTGCAGTATGCATTGTCAAATCAATAAGATGCCTTACAATATACAATATACAGTATAATAATGTTGCACTACCAGTGTCAGGCCAGCAGAGGAGGCAGATGCACCTATCGTATACCCCAGCAGACAGACGAGTTGCACCCAGTCATGGTAAAATGTTTCCCTGGAAGAACGACCCAATTAGATAAACACTGGTCATCAACTCATCTCGTCAGTACATCAAAGAATGTTTATATTTTGAGATGAAGTGGCAGTGGTCTGGTACAGGTTCGATTCTGACAACTTGGTGCACGACTGCATGTCATAGCAATTCCAAAGAAGAGGGAGGGAAATCTGAGTTAATGCAGTGTCCTTGAATAACTCTATCTGTTTTTTCCCCTATTTTTTAACTTGCTGCTGGCTCACCAGAGGATTTAACACAACTAGTCCAGGAATGCAATCAGAGGCCCATCTGCAGAGGTAACACAAGACACACACACACACACACACACACTACTTTGTAGTTGTTCAGTGTGTGCCAACAACTGCTACCACAAACATTATTACCACTTTCTTATAAGGCACCAGGGTTGCCAGGTTGTAAAACAAATCCCCCTTTGTCGGTGATTGCTAGAATCAAAGTACTCATTATGCAGAATGGCCCATATACTTTTATATACTAGATACTTTTAACCACTTTATATACTACTAGTATAATATCATGTGTAAAAAGTACAATTTTGGGAGTGCTCAGTGTTTAGAGTAGCCACCCCATGTACAGGGGCTGAAAGTCCTCGCCTGGGACTCCGACCTGCATAACGCCCCCTCCCTCTCTTTCTCCCCCATTTCCTGTCTATCTTCAGCTGTGCTATCATAAAGGCAAAAGGTCCACAAAAAAATCTTGAAAAAACAACAACACCATATTGGCTCCCAAAATGTAGTGGCGTAGTAGTAGAAAATGGAAATACTCAATACGAGTACTTCAAAATTGCACTTGAGTACAGCACCTACCTATGTATGTACATCATTACTTTCCATCACTGCCTGTGGAAAAGAGCTGCAAACAAAATTAAACATTAATGTATTTGATGGCTTGTTGTAGAAAAGTAAAGTATGAAGGATTATTAACATTTTCAAACTGCAGGTTAAATGACGTGTTACTCATTGACCATTAATAAAGCCTTTAGTTACAGCTTATAGTCATGCACCAAAGGAGCTGCACTCTAATTTTCTTGTATGCAATACAATGATGATGAAGTCAATTCTATTCTAAAAGGTGCCTTATTAATAAAATGGTACCCAATAAATAAATGCATGTTTAAAAGTCTACAGTTCATTCTGTAATCATTATCCCGCCCATTCATCTAATTAGCCTTCTATCTTGTTAGCCGAGCTTCATTTGGACAAGGGAGTGAGAAGTCGAGGGAGAGGCTGCAGAATGAAGGACAGAACAAATATGTGTGTGTGTTAGAGAAGGGTGTGACATGACCAGATGTTTATCCAGTTGTATTATTCAAACAGTCACACACAGATGCACAGGAAAGCCTTAAGAAAGCTGGAAGAAGCATCAACATTCCACGATTTAATGCGCTCCCACCCTTCGTCTAGCTGTTCGAGGATCTCACCCTGTTCAGCGTTCCAGGCCTACCAGCTTTCTGCTTAAGTCAGCTCAATGTATTTAGACACCCACACTTAAGATGCACACATAAGACACCCTGCTCGCTGCACCAGATGCCTGCTTGGATTTTGAGTGTGTGTTAAGGCCAAACATAAGCAGTACAGGGTTTGCCTGGACAGTATAGGGGTCATAATCGCATGTCAGGTCAACGAGCTCACCAGCAGTCTAGCCTGAAAGATTGATTGTGTTATGTACACAAAGATCAGAAGAGTCTGCACAAACAGGATAAAGACTCTGCTCCTGTGATTGCTAAATGTTAACCATCTGTGCTCATTTATGTGGTGGATAGTGCTTATTTATCCAGCCTAACTAAATCTTTCACCATGTATGTGTAAGAAGACTTTGTGAAGCAGGGAATGTCTTGCCTGAAACTGACAGAGGAAATCTAACTTTTAAGTTATGACCACAGTGGCATACCTCCCAGAGCACTATATCAAAGGATTGCATAAGATCCAACACACACTGGCACAGCCACAGACCGCCTGTGCACGTATTTTAGGCCAGAGATATATGATTCTGACCTTTCACCACCTCTCTCTATTTCTCTCTCTTTCTCCTTTTCCATGTGTCTCACACCTGTTTATGTCAAATGTCACACCCATGCATGCCAGAGATTTGTTCTGTCACATTACATACAACATATGTGTCAGTTTAGACACACAGAGAAGAGAGGGAACTGGAGGACAAGGGCAGTGGGACTGGGTGTGTAACATTGTGTGATGTGTTGTAACAGTATTCCCTATTGCCTTTTTTTCCCTCAATTGCTGCTTTTTCAGAGTGTGTGCGTGCGTGTGTGAATGTGTGTGCGATTGGTTGTTAGTTTTAATGTGTGTTTGTTAATACACAACCTTCAGAGATCATCAGACCATGTACAGAGACAAACGACTGATAAGTGGACAGTTGTTCTAATCAATCAATGCTGTGTAAGTGTGTGTCTGTGTGCGTGTGTGCGTGTGTGTGTGTGTGTGACCTCTAGTAGGACTGATTTGAATTTTAACCCCTGGCTTGAGCAACTGTTTGGCAAGTAAGGACATGTTGGCCTGTCCTCACTTTTTGGAAGGCTTGAGGGCTATAGTCTTAAAGGAATATTTTGACTCTGACATTTACTTAATTTTCTTGCCGAGAGGTTGATGAGAAGATAGAGACAGATAGTCTCTTGTTAAGGTTGTCAAAACAATTGATGCTTCAGTACTTTTCAGTACCATTTATTTCTAAACGTTATGATACCCACATTGGATAGTATCCAAAGTACTGAAGCTTTTTTTTAAAGAAGATCTACGATTAGATTTTCAACTCAAGGGTTCACAGATGAGACAACGGGGTAGAAAATTAACTGTGTGTATGTATGTGTTCAGTGACTTTTTCTGTACCAGCACTGTGTGCAGGTTGTTACATTAATTTCTGCCCTGGTGGTGAAAGAGGTATTGATTATCTTTTTAAATTATAGTATTGTACCAAAGATAGTTTAACATTCTGGGATTGTCTGTGCACTAACTATAAAGGTACAACCTGCAACACAAAGACTGGAAAGTTACTGCAACTGGCCAAGAAATAGCCCGGCACATAATCCCTTATAAAACCACAAGTTGTCACTTTTTTGTTTAACTTTTTGGTAAGTTGTAACCACTTGGTGGTTAGTATTAACTGTGCTTGTTACCGTCTATCGGAAATGCAGCATCTCATAAACCCTCAACAGAATAGCCAACTAGGCACAAAAAGGGATTCTATTTACACATTAACAGTCAAAACTGAGTGAATCAGCTTCATTAGAAAGCTTCATCTTATCGTATCTATGATTGACATGGCAATATAGGCAAATGACATCATCCCTGCCCTCCCATTTAGGTTTCAGGGCATTCAATAGATAAGGTTGATGTTATTATTGCCAACAAATCCTGTGAAATAACAAAAGCAACAATGCATTAGCCTGTCTCTCAATAATTACTTTGTCTGGGGCGGCCGGTGGCATAGTGGTTAGAGCAGTCACCCCATGGAAAGAGGCTGGAGGTTGTGTGCCCATTAGTTGAAGAAGCAAATCTTTAAAAACAGGTCACAAATATATATATTTCAGTAAAGGTACGGATAAATAAAATCCTTAAACACCTGGGCACTGAAGCTTTAAGCTAATGTTACTCAAACAGCAGTGGATGAATACACATTTGGTGCTCATAGATAGATAGATACAATATTTGTTAGAAAGATCATTTCATTATTGGCTTTGGCATTTTATGGGATTTGTTGATGACAATAAAATTATAGAACATATACGGTATACATTAGAAAACCAGATTTCACTACTGTAATCGCCACTTAGCACAGGAAATCCCTGTATTCTACCAGAGGTGGGAGGGGTTACTCGATTTAAACACTATGTCACCTCCTGGTGAAGTGCTACGTGGCTTCCTGATATCACAAAATTAAGTAAACACGAAACTAAAGGACAGAATCGATTATCTAAAAAAAGTGAAAAAAGGGGCTTCTTCAAGCACCTCTATGCTCAAAAAAAAGTGGAAACTACATATTGTCAGGATATGACGGTATTCAACATATGTTTTACAGAGGGTCATACTCTGACGGGACTACTTCTACTTCAGGTATTTGCTCTGGACCGTTTTACAGAAGGTGTAAATCGCCATAATTTTACTGACATTCTCTGGAATAATTACTGACACTGCACATTCAGACGGGACTAAAACCTCTGGTAAAAATGACTTTACCTCACATCCCCACATTAAATGAATCCCATCTGAATAGGGCCCAAGTCAGTAAAATGTCCCCCTAAACAACAAAAACAAGTTTTTTGTGTGTGTAATGAACCAACCTTCCAACACCCTTATCTTGACACTCATGACTACAGCTCACTCTGACCTCATGTGCGAGCTTGCATGTGTGTTAATAAGGGTGTGCACACAGTAGTTGTCACCCTCTGTGCCATTGCAGGCCAAACAGAGGTCAGTAAAAGTCAAACCAGAGCAAATGCAGGTGGAAAACCTGAGGAAGAGAGAGGTCACAGAGGAAAAAGGTAGTGAAGCAAGACGAGGGAGCAGTGATTGACATTACATTCTTTTCAAACTTCAACCCCCACCCCCGCAAACAAACCCCCCCCCCCCCCCCCCAGGCTCAAACAGCCTTTTTTTCTCTTTCTCTGACAGTGGTGGCCCATCCTCCCCCTCTCTTTACTTTGCCTTTCATTCTTTTAAGCTTGGGTGTCGCCACAGAGGCCCTGTTGCTCTGAGTGATCCTCCCTCCCTTACTCTTTCTTAAAAAAAAAAAAAAATCTTGTTGTAGTTAGCATGGCCATAAATAAGCACAGTGTTGCCAGAGACATGCACAGGACTCACAATACAGGGGATATCATTCAGAATGAAAGAAAGGCTCCATTCCTCTACGCTATAAAACCACATTACTACATAGAATGCTAACAACAATGCAAAATAACCATTCTAAAAAAACAAATTAACATTCAAATATACTCAATTTTGCATGATAGCCATTTTTTGCAAAACATAAGTCTATCACACACTCACTCTGCCTCTCTTTTGTCTCCATCCCCTCCCCTCCTCTCTCCTCCCCTGCTCTCTCTGCACCGCCTGATGACATCATGAACAGCCGGTATAAATCCAGCCAGTAGGATTGCAGCACAGCTTGTGGTGCTGACTACACTCTCTCTGCCTCTCTCACTCTGTCTCTCCCTTGCTTTGCCGCCTCACACACACACACACCCTCACCTCATTCTTTCACACTGCAGCAGACATGGCTGAGGCTTTCGCTGGCACATGGAACCTCAAGGAGAGTGACAAATTTGATGATTACATGAAGGCGCTTGGTAAGTTGTTTTTTTTGTGTTTGTGTGTGAGCAGTAAATGTGTGCATGTGAGTGTGTGTGCGCATGCGTGAGTAAGAGGCGAGGACGCAGTGCTACATGTGAGCACATGTGAAAATTTGGCTGAGGAAAGATAGATGCGTTTAAGGTGTGTTTTTGTTGAACCTGTTTAAACAACAGCTACTGTAATGCCGTGGGAAAAGTAAAGAAGATAAAGGCACACAATGAACGTGTAAATAAGGGAGGAACCAAGATGGAGAATGAGAAAAGAGGTAGAAGAGGAAAAGAAGGAGGGTGGAAAGAGAAGAGAGGATGGGAACCAGAGGGGGAGGAAAAGGAGGAAGAGTGGTTGACCGCATGGCCTAAGTGCTGGAAATAAAGGAGGGGCTCTTTGAGTGAAACACCCCTCCACCCCGACTGTGAGAAACTGAATGGCAACAAACTGGCATTCACACACTTGAGCATAATGTGGGTGACCTTCGCTGAAAGCTGGTCATTGTTTGAGGCCATGGGAGGAGTTGAACATTAAGATGGTCCCAATGCACGAGGAGCGTTAGGAGATAAAGAGGGCGTCAAAATATCTCACACACTCTCGTGTGTGTGTGTGTGTGTGTGTGTGTGTGTGTGTGTGTGTGTGTGTGTGTGTGTGTGTGTGTGTGTGTGTGTGTGTGTGTGTGTGTGTGTGTGTGTGTGTGTGTGTGTGTGTGTGTGTGTGTGTGTGTGTGTGTGTGTGTGTGTGTGTGTGTGTGTGTGTGTGTGTGTGTGTGTGTGTGTGTGTGTGTGAAGGAGGCAGGTGCTCGGACTTTTACAACCGTGAAAAATGACACTACGTTAGTTCGGGAGAGAGAGGGAGAGATTTGTGCCACTGACTAAAACCATTTTCGACCTGTCTGCTCTGGTCACCATAGAAACACTGACCATTTCAACCTCTAACCCCAGTCTTCTTGATCAATGAGGCGTCTGCACACGCACACACACACACACACACACACACACACTGACTCTTTGTTGTAATGATTGTGGGGAAAGAAGCTGTTTATAACTCCTGCAGATGAACCAGATTTTCTCCTTTGATAGATGAGGGTGTGAGTCACTATTACCCAATGAAATGAACTTTCTTGATCCCTCTCACACACACACACACACACACACACACACACACACACACACACACACCCCTACACCCCTTAAAAGGAAAGAGAGTAAGCATTTGTGCACACACATGCCCAGACAGGCAGTCAGGCCAGTGGGACCCTGCGGTGTTTGAAGAACATGCTGCAGCTTTTGACGTCAGACAAGTACAGATTAGAGAGTTTGGTCAACTGAAGGAGACCCGAAGGACAAATGCATGGCTACTGCTGTTCAACACTTTGATTAAGAGTGACATATCTTGATAATTATTGGATGGATTTGGTAGAGAAACCAATTCCCTTTTAGGATGAATCGTAATAACTTCACCTTGCATCTAGCGCCACTGTCAAGTCAACAATTGCGTCCAATACTTCGATTTATGACAAACTAGTTGCAAAACTACTGACAAAACTTCTAACAGCCCCGGGTATTCTGTGTGTTTACTGCTAATTACATGTAGATTGCTTTTGTTAGCATTTAGCTCAAAGCACAACTGTGGCTTAGTGCAGTTGGGGGAAGGCACAAGTTTGTGTGCTCTGGTCATTGTTTGAGCTTTACCACCTCACAGAGCCAGCTGGACCCTCCTCCACAGAGCTGCAGGCGCGGTTATAGGCTTTTTTTTGTTGTGTTTATTTTAAATGCATCAGGGCAACAATAGCCTCCCCCAGAACATTTCATTACCCATGTCTTTTTTTTCTATAGGCGTGGGCTTGGCCACACGTACAGTGGGAAACATGACCAAGCCCACCACCATCATTTCAGTGGAGGGTGACAAGGTGACGGTGAAGACCCAGAGCACCATTAAGAACACAGAGCTCTCCTTCACGCTGGGAGAGGAGTTTGACGAGACCACCGCAGATGACAGGAAAGTTAAGGTAAGAGGTCAAAGGTGAAGTTACTCGAGACAGGAGTGGGTAAATACTTACATTCAAGGAAAGCAATGTTCAGTCTTTTAAAAAAGAGTCTTTAAGTGGCTCTGTCTGAAACAAACCTTGCACCTGAAGAATGTTGAAGTATCCGTTAATATAAAACAGTGATTATGACAGCCATGAGGATGATGGATGGCAAAACAAACAGCTGTGTTTTGTCACAGTTGGAGGTTGTGATTCTTGTTTTGAATGTGAACAGGAGGAGGTGGGTCAGAGAGGTCAGGGTTCAGAGAGGATGGACTGGACATAGTTTGCGACCGTAACAACGAGACCTAAGACACAGCAACCTCAGTTTATTCCAATTTTGGAGGGTAGAGGGAAATTAACTGTGGTTCATGGGTCCAGTGGAACAGAGAGAGTTTAAAATGTACGGCATATTTGTGCAGAGAAGGTAAAATAGCAATTTATTGTTGGAAATGAGCCGCAGACAGGAAACATACTTATTTGTGACTCATTGTGAGTCAAATCATTTCTCAGCCTGATTCTGAACTCTTATGACATTTTGGCAGACATTTTGCATATATTAAAGCAGTCAACGTGCTTTCTCCTGTGAATGTTAAATTATTACATACATTACTGGCTCATTATTCCTGATGCTTTACAGCGATACAAGGGAAGTTTTTGAGAGAAGAAGTGACGTTCTTCCTTTAACAAATGAAAACAATGTTAGCTAACGTTAATATACGTAAGACAGATGTTGCTGTGGGCTATAACCAACTTTACAAACCTTCTCTACAACATTAACCATCATCGTGTAATTGTTACTTGTGACCACAGAGGCCGCTGTTCAGCTAAAAGTACATGCCTAAGCTAAAGTAGCATTATTCTGTTGTAGCTGCTCAAGGTAATTTAAACTACTTTATGTTGTTTGGTAGTTTAATCTGTAACATGCATATTTTTTCAAGATCATATTTTGTATGCTTGATTTATTTATTTATTTATTAGATACTGTAATAAATGATTGAAAACAAAACAAGAATATTAAATGTCTTAAAAGGAGGAAGAAGTTTTCACGTATCTGGTCATAGCCCTTCTCCACAACTCAGATAGTTTACCCCCCCCCGTCTCTCTGTCCGTGTGAAAACTGCGAGGTAGGTAGAATAGCTGTCACATAAATGTAGTGGAGTAAGAAGTACAGTATTTACCTCTGAAAAGTAGTGAAGTACAATATAAAAACAATCAATCGTTCTGGGACCTAACATTAATTCATGAGAGGATTCATATGATCTGGTATGTACACCTGGATGTAATAAGCTCTGTTTGTCTCTCCGGTGGCTGCAGTCCCAGGTAACAATGGAGGACGGGAAATTGGTGCACGTACAGAAGTGGAACGGCAAAGAGACCAGTCTGGTCAGGGAAATCAACGGCAACGCCCTCACACTGGTGAGTGCTCGCACAAAATGCGTACATTTAACAATATGTGTGTTTGTCTTATTTGAAATGCCTTTATCTCTCCATCACAGACACTTACAATTGGAGACGTCGTTTCCAAACGTCACTACGTGAAGGCAGAGTAACACGGAAACCTCCCTCCAGCATTTACTTGCATCAGCTAAAGCCCCGCAACCCCAAACTCCTTAAACACCACTTCAGCCCAGGCCAAGTAAACCCCCTCGTATGGCTACTGCAGATTCCCCTCAATGTCTCTTCAAACTGTAAACTCAGTATTAACATTTCAGCTGACGGTGACCGCCCTTTTCTTATACTGTTGTTCCTCCTACTGTAAGAAACACTGAATAAATTCCAATGATTTGTCGTTTTGTTTTCTTCCTCTTAAATCGAAATGCGTTCTGCATGATTTGTTTTTGTTTTTTTTATGCATGGTGCCTATGATAAACCTGGAAAAGTGTTTTTAATTTGAACGTTAGACTGAAAAAAATAAATGTCAACACTGTTGGATGATCTGGTAAAACAATGACGTTGCTCCAGGATGTGTGCCTTTTTTCTTGAGATGTTTAGTGTTTGTGCATGGCAGTTGGTAGGTCCAGGAGCAGAACGTTTACTGACTTAACACAAACTTTACTCAACTAGGACTGAATCTACTCCATTTTCTCTGAGATTCTGTAGTAATTCTGAAGAATTTCACTAATAAAATGTTATGCAAATGAATGTCTGGGTAGCTGAGAAGAGTAGATAATTATGTAAAGTATTATTCAGGGTGCAAAAGAGTTGCTGAACTGTCTGAGCGTTGTTCTGAAAAGTCCTCCTGTCTGAGCCATGGTTAGTTGTGGATTTAAAAAAAAGAGTTCAGTAGGGCAACACAACTGTGCGAGTATCAAAATAATATGCCCAGTGTTTCCATTACAGAAGATTTTACAGGGACTCAGTTAATTATAGCTCTTCAACAACTCCTGTGTGTGTATCTTGCCCTTGCCCTGGCTAGGTGAGGGGAAAGTTTTGTCAAAGCTTGTAATGTCCCGTCCTTGTAGGTGTGTGTGCTTTCTAAATTCGGATCATTCCCTCCCACACTAGATCGATGTCATGTCATGTGCTTGCGACAGAGTGCCAACTAGAGCTAGGGTGAAGGGGTGAAAGGGTGGCCTCCACCTCCCAAAGTTACCTGAACTGAAATGGTCACAAGATTATAGTATATCTACGTACTATAGTGTATATATTATATGGGAGGAGTATATCCTTGAATCACATACGTATATATAGAAATTATTAAATGTAAACGCATCAGCGAGCTGTAAAGGTACATATAAAAGGTACACAAATAGTAGTGAAGCTTCAGAGTGGTTGCAGTGCATGCCATATACCTGCAACGTCCTGGAGTTGAGTCTAGCTCTGTGACCCGTTACTCTCTTTCTCCCAATTCTACACTGTCATCCGTCAAATAAAAGCAGTAAATCTTCCAAAGATTGAGAAAAAGCCTGAACATACGTCTTGCATGGATTCACACGTGCAGCCACTGTTTTCTTAGCAAATCCTAAAGGTACATAGAAAAAGTAAACCCTCCCCGAGGTCAACTCAAACATTGTAATACAAGCTGAACCAATGTATACGGTAGATTCTACTTAACTTTTTTGTGTTGACTGATCGTTAAAGTTGCATTCAAATTATGTGAAATCACGCAACACAAGCTCGCAATTCTGGTTGCGCAAGCTCGTGGTCATATTACATGTTTAACTGGGTCTTATTATATTAATCTCGTACGTCTGTCTGGCGCAACGACAGAGAAGCCAACCTGAGGAAACAAAGAGGAGTCTTGAGACTGACCAATGAACAAGAGTCTTGTCAAATCGCTACAGCTGCAAACAATTATGAACTCTCCTCAATCTGACAAGTGGGAGCTTTGAGACTAGGTGCTTATCTTCTTGTCTTGCATTGAGCGGAGGTCATCTCTTAAAAAGGAAAACAAAAAGCCCACTTTGACCCGGCCTGAGACATGACCCCAGGGGTGGAACAAAGCCAACCTGAGAATTTCTGATGTTTGAGCATGTGTGTGTTTAGGTCCCACATGGACTTCCTTTAACAGAAACAGTTTTAATTTCAAAAACCAAGAACAAAGACATCAAGGGGCTATTTTTTATCTTCACAAATAAAAACACCTTTAATGGAGTTAACCGTTAACATGTTGGAAGAGGATTGTGTCCGGCATGCAGCCCCCAGGGGGCAAAATACACAAACACACACACAAACTGTATGTACGGACAATACGTGGCAGACAACCTCAGGATATCACCATAGCTTGAATTTCCTGTCAAGCTCACTTGTGCTGCATTACACGTCCTGTTTGTCTTCACAACTTCCTGTGTGTGTGTGTGTGTGTGTAGCTCTCTCTGTGTGGATTATTTGAAGAAATTTCACATTTGACCCCTCCAATATTCAATTTTATATTTTCATGTCAGCAGATACCAGATAGCTGAATCCGCTGGATTCCAAGAGGAATAGTCACTTGCTGCCATATTTGTTACACCTATCTGGTTACATCTGTTGTGTAAACTTCTCCCTCTGAGTTAGAGGTTACTGTAGGACACGTGGGGCTTGTCACCTGATTTTTGTGTTTGGAGCACTTTCCCTCTTGACCCAGTTTAATTCTTTAAACTTGATAGGGAGGGTGAACGTGCTCACAATGTCACTGAGAGGCTATAAGGGGAAACTTTCCTTAACTTAAATAGATAAAAGGTTTCTAGAATTAGCTGTCGGTGATGAGATTATTAAAAGACACACAGCTGGAAGTCTGTCACTCCGTCTGTTGCTATCCACTTCCCTTTTTGCGTCGGTCTTATAACTGCAGTGCGTGTGACTGACGTTGCTTGGCTGTCTCAGCTGTGTTTGTGTGATCTGTGTTTCTTGTGTTTCTTCTTCTTTTTGTCCTCTTTGTCGTGAGTGTGCTCGTGGCGTCTCCGCTTGGATTTGCATTCACCGCTGCTGCTGCTGTCGCTCTCCGACTCCTTCCTTTCCCTCTTCCTCTTCTTCTTCATTTTCTTCTCCTGGAGCAAAAACACACAAGAAGAACATTTGGGTTTTGTGGGACAACAAAAAGGAACTTGAACAATGACCATCTAGAAACACGTAGGAAGCAGACAGCAGTTTCAATACCTTAAAACTCAATCACTGAACAATTATTTTTCATAATATCAGCACAAACCATACTGGATTCTTGAAAACGACAGTTAAGCTGACTGGTATGTCTCAGTGTAAGTAACCACGGACATGTATTGGCCCACAGAAACGTGTGGGTTGCTGCGTCAGATGACTTGTGTCAGAGAAAAAGAAAAAGGAAAGGTAGAAAAAAAAGGAAGTGATAGCCATGTGGGACATTAATTGTCACATATTGACCTTCTTTTTCTTCTTCTTCTTGTCTGAGTCTTGCTGTGGTGCGACAGTGGAGGTCTGCTGCTGTTGCTGCTGCTGTGGCTCTTCACCGTCCTCTTCAGGCAACAGAGCGTATTGCAACCCCGGAGCAGAGAAACAGTCCTTTGTGAAGTGACCTGAACAGAGTAGGGATTTAATACTGCTGCACACATTTAGAGTAATTCAAGCTCATTTCCCAGGAGTAAGATGTAGGAAACAAATGCATCTTCGTGTTCTGTTATGATATGACTAAAGTTTCATTCATGTGTGTTTGTCGTACCCTTGCAACCGCACTTTGAGCATGTTGTGTTGAGTACAGCCTCCAGTGTGATCCTGTTGCCTGTGTGATCTCTAAATAGCTTACGTCTCCTCGCATCCTGCCTGCAATCACACACAGGTGATGACAACACGCTACATAGGTGCAGTGACACACACACACATATTTAATAAAATAATACTGTAGGCACTTACTCTGCCATAACATTGTTTGGGTCCAAGTCCTGCCCAGTTCCCTGATTGACAGCTTTCATTGAGAAGGACAGTTTCACCTTGTCACCCCGCATCTGAGAGACGGGACAGACAGAGCTGCGGATCACGTCACTGACACAGCATGGTCATGGTAATGGTCAGTGTGTGTGTGTGTGTGTGTGTGTGTGTGTGTACGTACCTCTTTCCCAATTACTTTAATCCACACCTTTTCCCCCATATCGACAATCTCTGAGGCATTCTCAATCCGTGTGGCTGACATCTCACTCACGTGTACCAGGCCTGTATGTGCAAGGGAAACAGTGGAGCTATCAATCTTTAAAAAATCACAAAATGATGAGCAAAAATTGCTTTCGTATGATTTAGACATGCATATATATCTTGGTTTGGCTGATGATGAAATATAATATACATATAATGCATTCATTTAAAAATCAAAGATTTAGACATTTTGTTTTCTGACCAATATACAAAACACTGTTGTCAGAATAACTATTTATAATTAGTGCGTTTTCACATTACATCCATCCTGAACTCCCTTCACTGACTCTCAGTTTAAACCAGTTGTAACTTACATAAAATATATTTCAGGTTAATACTCTGTTTGTTGAGAGATTCGTTTTTTCAACATGATGGTTGAGATGGATGCAGGCGTTGATTTAGCACATTTCTGCCACTGCATGTTCCTGTGTTTTATATTTTCCAGGTTACTGTAATTTCACGATTTTCACCCATTGCAAGCCCTACAATATTTCCCAAATGAGGATTTCTTATTGTGTCCTATCTCTGCAACTTACTCCTCTGTATTTTGTTTTTTCCCCCTTCCTTTACAACTTCTTCTTATTGTGATTAATTTACCTCAATTTACAATTGGAACTTGTCACCCTCTGATCTTTGTAAATGTTTGCTATAAACATCTATTGAGATAAACCAAACAAACAAACAACTTTGCCAACCTTCCTTCTTGTATCCTGGTAGTCTGACAAAGGCTCCGTAGGTCTGCACTGAGACCACCTCTCCCTTCGCAATGCTGTGCATTGGCGGCAGACCATCGAGTCCAGAGGGCTCTTGTTCTGGGCCATCGCTGTCAGACATTGTCTCAGTGAAGTTGAACCACTGATCTAGAACATTGATTAAACATATTTTATAAGAGAATGTTATTATTTTTTTTTTTAAAGATTGACATCTACAGTTGTTTTTGTCCTTGGGTAGATCAATCCACAAGTAAAGTGGGTCAAGAGTTACAGAAAACACACGTGTGTCTACTTTAAATCTCTGCACAGGATACAATCCATAAAAACTTTTCATAAGAAAAGTCATGTATATTTGACAATATATAAATATATATATATATATATTTATTATCGGCTGATATTTGCGTTTTTTACGTGTTTTGGCATCGGCCGTTGCGGGCTGCTGCAATCGCAGATAGTTTTCCCCTGGCATTATTTACAGACTGGCGTTTTATTGAGGGTTTTATTAGGTTTTTATTATTTATCATTGTGTAATTTTTATAATGTAAATTGAGGGATCAAAAGTAGAATCGGCTCCAAATATCAGCTCAAGAAAATCGGCAGTCCGTATCGGTCATTGGCTAAGGCTGATGGAAAAAAAAATCGGCATCAGCATCGGCCTTAAAAATCCATATCGCTCGATCCCTAGTAATAATAGCTAATAATTAGAGGCTGAATAATTTTGTGAGGAATGGCATGAAATATGGTTTATAATTCAAGCAGCACGATAGGGGCACTGCACTTAATTATAATGTCATCATAAATGTATAACCTGTAATATTTAGAAATTGTTAAACAAAGAAAATGCAACACATTGCATAACATTACATGATTACAAATAGGTTAAATATTTGTATAATTATATTGGAACATAATTGAGTACTGTGGATATTGCGAATTGAATAGTTAAATTACGTTTTAAAACCACTTTTTGGAATGTAGCATTAAAAACACTTAATATTTACTCTTTTCCGCAGTATTTTCTTCTCTCACATAGGGACACAATATAGTTGAGTTGTATTAGATACAGAGAAACCTTAGATGCGATATAAACCGCTCTAACGTAACTTTACATCTGCTGTAACGAGCAGCTCGGGCTTAGTTGGTTAGTTGAGTGAGGCTAACGTTAGCTCGCTACATTAGCATTGTCATGTAGCTCGATAACCTGATAAACCCGAAAAACAAAAACATAAAAAGAAAATTGTTCCGTTGGCGAAGTTTAAATCCCAGTATGTAAATGCATAGACAGTGCACGATGTAGCGCAAATTCAGCTGAAAATGTTAAAAACAAATGTTACCTTTTTGTATTCGAGCTGGTTCAGTTTTACATCCGGGGCAAAGCAGTTTAAAAACAAAGCCCTGTGGACCAATCAGCGCAGTCGGGGCACGCTCCGACCAATCACACGCCTCAGAGCTAGCGGAAGTAGTTTTCTGCTCTTCCTCGTTGGTATCCCGTCGCTCGACGTCCCTCCAAGAAAGACGTCCATTCATTTTTTAACCATTTCTAGCTCTAAATTCAAGGCTTTTGCTGTTTTTTGTTGACTAACTCGGGATGATTGAACCCAAGAAGAGAGTGGCGGACATGGCGGTGGTTCCAGCCGCCGTGAAGAGACCCCGGATGGAGCTGGTGGCGGCGGCTCAGTCTCAGCAACTCGTGGCGATGGTACGAAAAGTAGCGTTAACGTGACTATAACCTAAGAAAAGTACTTAAAGGATGAATGAATTAATTCATTCATTTCGTTATATATCAAGCTTTATAACCGAAAGGGTGTAGGTTGGCCAAAGATTATATACCCTACCCATTTTACCTTAAAAACATACACTCATTAATGCAAAAGGATCCGATCACAGACAGTTGAAAATAATCCGTACATTTTTTTTAGTAGTTTTAACAGTGCACAGAACAAAATATTAAACTTAAGTTTCCATACTGTATCGAGGAACTATGACGTTCTTTCAAAGCCGACGAGAGTACAGCATATTTTAATATTTTCAGGACAATTATTCCAGATGTTGACCCCTCTGTCAGAAAGACAGTGATTCTTCTCAGGCTATAACTGGAGTCCTTAATTTTAAACAGATTCTGGATATCGTGAGGAAGAAGTTTATTTTTTTGCTCGGTAACATGGTTTGTATTGTAATGTAATCAACTAGGTCCCTGAATTTCAAAATATTCAAGCGACTAAACAATGGGTTGGTTGGCTCACGACAGGGTTTATTATTGATGATGCTTATGGCCTTTTTTGCAATAAAAAATATTATATTTATGTGTTCTGTATGTGTTTCCCCAAACCTCAATGCAATATGTCATAATTAATGAATGATATAAAGTGTTGAGAGAGGAAAGCTCAGGCTTTAGAGAGAATTGCAATTGATTTTAACATTTTGGATTTGACACAATTTATGTGTGAGTTCCAGCTTAATTTATCAACAATAGCTAAGTAATTTGGTTTCAGGTACACATTGAATTTCTGCATCATTTATTGTTAAGGTTCTGCTTAAAATCCTGGTCTTTTTTTCCAAATATAAAACATTTTGTTTTACTGAGCTGGAGTAATCATTTATTAAAGTCAAACTAGTCTTTGAATTTCTGTAGCCCCCTCTCTACCATGTCCAGCTGTTTGTTAGAGGCGATGAATACATATAGACTTTGTCAAGTGCTTTACATTCACCCAACATGTTCTTAAGTGCCCTAACTGGACTAAAATGGTCTTTGGGTGCATGTACGGGGCTTTGTTGCTAGAAAATACTGTTGGCTCAAATGCAGGAAATTCTGTTAAGTTATGTTGTGTTATTTGCTTAAATATTTATACTTAATGTCTATCATGATAGTTAACTGGTGGGATTTTTTGAAGATGATCCACATTACAAGGCTATGTAACACACTGATGATGTTGAAATTGTGTCTTCTTGTTTGTGTAGATAGTTACTCTTATTGTCACTGCACACAAGTACAACAAAACTTAGTTTGGAGTAAACCTGAGATGCCATATAAAACAAAGAAAACCACACACAATATAGAAAAACCGAGAACACACATATCTACAGTAAATATCAAAAGTTTAAAACATTTTAAAAAGTGTGTGTGTGTATGTATAGATAGATATAGATATATGCGGTATAAATGTACGTCAGAAAATACACCCAGTTGCAAGTTTATTAGCTACACTGAGTTTGTAATACATCCGAGACTCTTCAAGGATATAATGTTAATTTTTGTTGAAACTGTGCCGTCAATGTTTAGGCCAAAAGATTAAGAATCCTATGATGAATGATAGATATTCCTTTTTGTAATATAACTTGTCTTTGCTTTAATCTAGAACTATATTAAGACCTTTTCTGAATAACATCAGGCATATCTGCCATTTCTGTACTCTACTGTATTGGTACTTATTGGGTGCCACATATGCTGATATTTATTTACCTTGGATAAAATAATATTGGACTGTTAGGCTCTAATACTGAACTAATGTTTTCTTGTTATGGTTCTACATCATATATCTGTAATAAAAATTCACCCGGTCCTAACCCCAGAGACCGACAGCCACAATATTTTACTTTTATTGCGTCTCCCACAGGGTCCCCCACGGAGCTCCAGCCTGCAGGCTCCCATTATGCTGATGTCTGGCCACGAGGGCGAGGTCTACTGCTGCAAGTTTCACCCCAACGGAGCCACACTGGCCTCCTCTGGATTTGACAGGCTCATATGTAAGACATTTACAATTAAACTAGTGCAAATGCCACTTTACACATCCTTGTTAAGAAGTATTCACATTCCCAGGTATTGTGAATAACTTGTACGCTTTGTTTCTCTGCGGCAGTGATGTGGAATGTGTATGGAGATTGTGACAATTATGCCACTCTGAAGGGCCATAGTGGAGCAGTGATGGAGCTGCACTACAACACAGATGGCAGGTATGAACGATCGGTGAAAGGGTAAAACTTCATGGGTTTATCCGATAGACAAAAAAACAATAAGCTTTGTCAACAAAATTAACAACTTTAGTTGACATTTCGGTGAATAAAAAAGGAAAATGGACAGTTTGTACGTACGGATACAAAATCTGATGTTCAATCCTTGATCACAACTTCTGCATCTGTCTATGATCCGTTAAATATAGTAGAAGTCAAAACGTGTAAATTGTTATCAAGTTATTTGGTTGTTGAGCTTGTCAAAACATTGAATCCACGATGGATTACGAGTATATATGTAGGTGATATTCTGTCCTTTTTTTAAATATTATTATTAAATTATGATTTTTTTGGCAGTTATCAAGCCTTTTATTAAATTGGACGGACAGGAAATGGGTTGAGAGGGGGGGGGGCATGCAGCACAGGGGCCGCAGGTCGGAGTCTGCTGCCTCGAGCCTCTTTACATGGGGCGACTGCTCTAACCACTCAGCCATCCACATCTGTCATCATTGTTTTATATGCATGTAACAGTTAAAATACACGATCCTTGCATCTTTTTGAATGACAGTTGTTAGAATAAAATATGGTTACAGTAACTGGGGAAAAAAGTCTGTGACGTCACAAGTTATCCATCTTATTGGTCCAAACCAAACTACGAATGAAACATGAATTTTTATTCTAGTTGCTGTTATCAGTGTAGGGTCACACGCATTTCCCTTTTTCCCAATGATTGCTGGCTGAGATAATTGACATGGGACGTGTCAAACTCATGCTTTTTAATTCAGGAGTTAATCCATCAGAGTGATGAATAATGAGAGGGAGAGAGAGAGAGTTGATCTACTGCTGTGTTTTTCAGCCTGCTGTTTTCAGCGAGCACAGACAAGACTGTAGGTGTGTGGGACAGTGAAACAGGCGAGAGGATCAAGCGTCTGAAGGGACACACCTCCTTTGTTAACACCTGCTACCCGGCCCGCCGAGGGCCTCAGCTCGTCTGCACCGGCAGCGATGACGGGACAGTAAAGGTAGGATTTCCATCTGCAAACTGGTGTAAATATATTGGCCTGTGTAGATGTTGGATGATATGTAATAAGTATTTTTTATCCTATATCATTAGGTAATATTTTTGGGAGACTTAACCCCAACTCACCCACTCATCTAAATAATAGAGTATGTTTGTGATTATTAGGTTGTCATAAATGTATCACTTTAATTGTTTGTCTGATCAGGCTCCTGTTTACATTTCTATGCATGTTTGTCACTTTTGTAGCTGTGGGACATTCGTAAAAAAGGGGCGATCCACACTTTCCAGAACACCTACCAGGTGCTGGCTGCGACATTCAATGACACCAGTGATCAGATCCTGTCAGGAGGCATCGACAACGACATCAAGGTACTGGGCTCCAGCATATACAGAAAACCTGGGAGTTAGATCAGATCTGAGGATTCAATATATATTGTTGAGACTGGAAAAATTGGGATGGGAAGTTAAAAAAAATATCGTATTGTTGTCCATTGACAATAGTCATTTCCTTGGCCAAATCAGGTAATTCAGAGACTGTTGTTGCTGCTATTTCATTATCAAGCTCTCCTGGCAGATTAATATCATGGAAAGCCTTCTGTCAACTGTGAAGAAGTCATGGAAATTATGTTGATAGTAGAGTATATAGCGTGGCCTACATGGTGCAAGAAATTTTGTCACAGATTAGAAGAATGAAAGCAGCAGAAACAAAGGATTACTTGAAGAGTCCAGTCATTTAGGATGCACTGTATCACATTCAAAATTAGGCCATCACAAAGCTACAGACTAATATCTATATATGTATAGAGCGTGAGACGCTTTGCATGACAAAATAAGGTACTTAAATGCAGTATTTTGCTCAGTGTGCTGTGAAACCACATCCCTCAGGTGCAGCTAATTCCATAAAATGGTCAATGTACTGCTACATCCGCTTCACTCATTTTTTAAAAACGTGTTATGTCTCAATCTGTTACCTACAAACTCTGCTGAATCCTTCTGTGGGATTTTAGAGCTGAAGTGTTGTTATGAGCTGTAAGAACCTTTTTTCCCCTGGATTCCAACCACCATCATGACATCTGGTTCCACTCTTTTTGCTCGTCACATATATGTCCTGTTGTGTACAGCCCGTGAAGAGCTGTTCTTTTTGTGTTGGCAGGTGTGGGACTTGAGGCAGAACAAGCTTATCTACAATATGCACGGCCACGGTGACTCAGTCACTGGACTGAGCCTGAGCTCTGAGGGATCGTACCTTCTCTCAAACTCCATGGACAACACAGGTCAGATATATATGTGTGTGTGTGTATATTTCCAGAATAAAGGCCGTTACACACCAGAAGAACTGATGTTTTTGTCACAAGTTCTTTCACATGGAACGCAAAGGTCGATTTTTTTCGATTCAAGACCGCAAACTTGACAAACGCAGCACATACGAGATCTGATCCTTCTGTTCTTGCCTTTCACAATAAAAGCCCTGGACATATATGTCTACTAAGAATATTCTATTGAAAACATTTCGCATTCTTGTGACGCCACCAGTGTGTAAAGGCCTTAAAAAATGCTTTTTGACATCTCTTAACTCTCAGGTTCCTATGGCTGACTCCTTCATTTGGCTTTTGTCTGTGTCTCTGTTCATTCAGTGCGTATTTGGGATGTCCGACCATTTGCACCCAAGGAGAGATGTGTGAAGATTTTCCAGGGCAACATCCACAACTTTGAGAAGGTACCATAAATAACGCTCTGATCCAGTGTGTCATTTACCTTATTTTACAGCACATGATACCACAGAGGGTCAGATATAGTACATATTTGGAAACATACTTCTTTTTTACCATGAGTTTTCCACTGCGCCACCAGGTCACAATTATGTTCCAAGGTTGAGACTATTTCCCTAAAAAGGCATCGAACATCCTGACTTGCAGTAAACAGAACTTGGCACTTTTATCCTGTGAACTGATGCAGTCTGTAACTTTGTGCTCGTGTTGTCGACCACGGTTGCTCCTTTTATCCTCTCCTGCCATTACCATCACTCTCTGCCGACCTTTCTAACAAAGAAAAGTTCATCTTTCATCTCATTACTGTAACAACATCTCACACGTCGAATGCCTGTTTCCTGTCTCTAATGCGGTTTCTGACATCTGTTCCTGTTTTCCAGAACTTACTGAGGTGCTCCTGGTCTACTGACGGCAGTAAGATAGCCGCCGGCTCAGCTGACCGGTGAGAGGCAATGAAACACACACACACACACACACACCTCATTTACAAATTCTTGCACACAATAAGAAAAAAAATCTTTCTGTTGATCTAAATATTATTTTATATTTTAACTTTTATTGAGAGAAGAATCCTTGACTAGTGCCACATATGTGGTAGCATTCTAAGTAGAAGTGTGAAAAGAACAAATGTATATAAAAAAAAAGATACCTGCACACACATACCAACATATACAGTACGTATACTATATATACACATATTCATTATAACCTAAATTGTTGATTAAATATATGCTTCAAGATGAGATATAACATGCATTGAATCCAGCTAGTTTGTGTCCAGACCAAGCATCCACCTCCGGGTCTGAAAAATGAAGCCAATACGGGAAGTGCCCAAAACAGTTTCTTGAACGGCCACTTGAGACTGGCTCCAAGAGCCCCATGTTAAAATGCCCAACTTTACAGCAGAAATAAACACTTTTACGGCCTGGTACAAATAACCGTTTTGATTTAATATTTACATTATAAGTGAGGTCAATCTGTATAAAGAACTCTCCATCTTAAAGTGAAAGCTAGCTGTAATGATCCCTATACAATTTATCTCTTCTCTTAATTGACCAAAAACAGCATAACTTGATATAAAAACATGTATGTGTTGGAACAAAAACACGATTGGGCTGTGTCACATTAGAAGTCATTCTAGCTGTTAACTTGTCTGTGTTTGCAGGTTTGTGTACATCTGGGACACCACATCACGTAGAATCCTGTACAAGCTGCCGGGCCACGCCGGATCTGTCAACGAGGTGGCCTTTCACCCCGAGGAGCCTATAGGTGAGTCGAACTGCTGCCTTATGCCGCATTCAAAGAAAGAGGCGATAGAGGCAACTACATACGCGATTTCAAGGCGTTACTTGTGACGCGCTAGATAAGAAAATCGCTTGATATTCACCTCCAAATCCTCAGACATGCAGGTTGAAAATATTGAACTTTTCCGCCGAATCGCATGGCGCTGTGGTGCGTCTGCCAATCAGAGGGGCGGAAGGTGTGCGAGTGTTGTGATTCCCCTACCAGCATGTTTGCTACAATGGTGCAACCATGATCAAGCAGCGTGTTACTCGCTTTTTTGTGATTTCATCGCGTCTATCGCACCTGGTCTGAACGCGGCATTAGTCTACATGCTTTAGTTCATGTTAGAAGAATCAAATAGAGATATTTGAAGATTTGACGCCGGGTATCTGAAGGGAAGATTGTTTTAATATTCATGTGGTTTTTCCAGAATGCGGTCGCCACCCAACACTGTTATTTTCTGTGTTAGTTCACCTGAGGCTTAGTTAGAAAAACACGACCGACAATAAAAGTTTAATCTTCTCTCTGTTTGTTCCTCTTCACAGTGCTGTCTGGCTCCAGTGATAAAAGGCTCTACATGGGAGAAATTCAGTAGTGTGTGCGTGTGTGTATGTGCATGTGTATATGTGCGTGTGTGTGTATGTGCATGTGTGTCTGTGTGTGTGTGTGTGTGTCTAGGAGTCGGTAATTTCATGTGCTTCAACGTGTCATAGAACAACCTCAGGACGTGTTACCAGTCACAACCTCCACAGCGACTTTTTTTTAAAATTCTGATTTGTTTCTTTTTAATAAACTTGAGTATTCTGTAAAAAAGAGTTTGTGAGAGTCTTTTGTCATTATGGCACTTTCTTGTCTTATAAGTGAAAGTAGGCAAACTGTTGGAACAATATGGTCTGTTTATGCACAGATAAAACAAGGCATTTTGTATCATTCATCCACAACTACTTCCTCTTTTCCTCCACAACATTTATTACATCCGCCAAGGAGGTTACGTTTCCGGCTTGGTTTGTTTGTCAACAGGATTACAGAACACTTGCCCCATTTTCATGAAACTCAGAAGTGTGTATTACGGCCAAAGGAAGAACCCATTTCATTTTGAAGCCAATCAGAATTACGGGGCGGATCCACAAATTACTTTCCACTTTCGTTAACATTGCGGAATAAAGATGATGCATTGTTTCAGAATAATCGGGAAAACTGTTTCCTGTCTGGGTAAAATTCACACTGCTTTAACATTTGGAATTGAAGGTTTATAAAAAAGCTGAACAGTAAGATTTGAAAAAACTCAGCTTATGTATAAGAAGCCCTTCCCACTGATTTTAATTTGGGCAGGAAGTTAATGGTGTTATTCAGGCCCATCCTCATGGTCCATCTGGTCGGAGATGCAGGGTGCTGAAGGAAATGTAGGTGAAAAAGTTCTGGGTTTCATTGATTCTATGCATCAATCTCTCTGTGTATGTATGGTCAGTTTAATTATCACAATATAAGGTGCCGTGTGATTGTAGCTATTCATGTTTTGTGTTTCTCCGGTCTAATTGCACAATGAACATGGTTTACTAAGCTTATTCAGGCTTTGATTATGTGTCACTTCAGCCATTGGAAAGAAATATGTTAAAAGTTTGATCTGCGTGGGAAACAGATCTGTTCAAACTGAATAAAATTAGATAAATACAAAACACAACATACTACGAATAGAGTTGTGCAGTGAGTGAGTAAGGTCCATTATGGAAAAAAATAAGCCGCAGACATAAGAATTGTTAATCCTTAAATACATGGTTGACATCATTCTGCTTCATATTTAAGGACTTTTCCTAAAAAGCACAATTTGGAAAACCTAAAATTGACATGATTATATTTTTTCATTGTCCTGTAAATATACTTGTCGCATCGGTGTTCCTTTTTGTCAATTTGATCATTTTAATAATTGAATCATTATTATAATAATAATTATAATTATTAGCTATTTTACAATTAAAATATATAGAAATGTTTGAAACTGTTTGTTTTTCCTGAAGTCAAATTGAACCTGGTAATAATACATGTCACTGTCCTTGATAAAGGAAATTACTTTGATTCCAAATATTATAAATAACACAAAATAATAATGTTACTTTTAAACACACAAACAAACATCCCTCGATCAAATTTTAGATGAATCAATATATATATTTTTTTATCATATTTCCAAAGTCACGTTATAGGTACTCTGGATGTATAATAAGCTGGTGTTTGGGGTGCTGTGTTTAATTAAAGTGATGTAAGGCAGTCAGCAAATACACATAGAATACCTGACATTAAAACTTGAGTAACAACTTTGATTATGAGCATTTTCTGGATGTTTAATAAACGGTGTGAGTAAAATTCAGGGTTGAATCTGAGAGATATGTGAATGTAAGATAAATGAGTAAACTAGAAATAAACGTGTACTGGATTGCCTTTTTTTTTTATCACAGCTTCATTCAGCTAATATGACTTTTCTTCCGCCCTCACTGTCGCACTTACAGCGCTACCATGCAAGTGCGTCTGTCTGAGATTAAACAAGGCTGTTAATTGTGTTTCTTCCGCTCTGAATAACCGCAGGCTGATACAAGGCAGCAGGGCCGCGGGACAGTGACTCTCCCTCTCTCTCTCTCTCTCTCTCTCCTCTTTCTCTGTTTCCACACTCGGATGGTGGTGGGAGGCGATTACAGACAATTATTCTCGGCTGTCTGAGCCTCCTCCTCCTCCACCACGAGCCCCCGTTTCTTTTGTGCTGTTTCCGAGCATGCACGCGGGTCTGCAGGATCCATGCAGCTCCTCCTCGAGGGGGTCGCGTTAACTGAGCCCCCACCCCCTCGTCTCTCTCTCTCTCTCTCTCTCTCTCTCTCTCCCTCTCTCTCTCCCTCTTCCCCTCTCTCCCCCCGGCTCCTCCTGCGCCCGCCCCGGCACCGATTGTTGACAAAAGACGCTGTGAGACGGAGCGAAGGAGCCCGGTGCTGGTGAGTAGATCTGCCCGTTAACTTCACTTATTCCCCTGAACCATGTTACGGGGGGAGAAGGTCGGGACGGCGGGGGTAAAGGGGGACACTAGGACTCTTCCCGTTCCTTGAAAACAGTGAGTCACAACGGGCTGCTTTGTGTCCGGAGCGGGCTGCATGTCGCCAAACGTTGGTTAGCCGTAGTAACACTGCGTGGTCGGTCCCCTCCTCCCCACCGTCCCCCCGTGTGATCCGGTATCATATGATGCTCTTTTTTTTGTCTGTAGCCCGGGGCAGATCATGACAGCTTTCCGTCTCTCTTTGTGTCTTTGTGTGTCCCCCCTCTCTCTCTCCGGGAAGGTGTGGCCGAGGTGATTCGGTTGTCGGTGGTGGTCGGACCGCAGCAGGCCGGTGTGAAGTGGACGCCCACCCTCCCTCCTCCTCCTCTCCTCTTCTCACCGCGATTGGTAGAGTATTTACCGACAAAACCAGCGGGCAAGATGGGTCACTCGCTGTGAGTGGAAGGGCCGGACCAGCGTTACGGGAGGCGGCGGCGGCCTTGGCCAGGTCTATTCAGCCGGGAATGGTGTGAGCTGAGACGGCCAGGCACTCTGGATCTGACCGGGGACCCGTCATTCCCCCGGAGCCTCCGCGGCCCGAAGCCGCGTCCCGAGACCTCCAAGATGGGAAAGTGCGACGGAAGATGCACGCTGCTCGTGATATGTTCACTGCAGTTGGTGAGTGAGTGTGTGTGTATACGCTATTTTTGTTTGTGTGTGTGTGTGTGTGTGTGTGTGTGTGTCCTCTCCCTCGCCATGATGATATAATTAGAGCAGCGTGCCTTAGACACACGCATATTATAATCATTTTTTACCCAGCCTCTCTGTACAGTCACACTTAGAAAAAAGAAGCTTTGAGCTGCAGCTGCTTGGATGCCATGCCACATTACAGGCGAGAGAGAGAGTGTGTGTGTGTGTCTTTGAAGCAGAGGGCGCAGGGCAGGGGGTGTGCTTTTTGGTGTCAGGGAGGCCTGTATGTTCTGAAGAGACACAGAGGGGTGATAGCCCCATTCTGGCAAAACCATGTGAATGTTAAGCACAAGAAGGACAAGGAGGCCCTGTCCACCATCTGGTCTCCATTTTGGGGTTAAAGTTAGCTGTTCCACGTGCCTACAAATAGCTTGAGTATCCCTCTAAAATGTAATAAGTGTGTAATATGAGACAGTATCAGCTATTCCTGTAGTGAGAATGATGCCGGTGAGGGCTAGTTATCCAGGCTATTGTTTGCAGGGCTGATGAGTTGTTATGATTGTGTGGCAGGGGGATTCAGCCCCATAGATTCTCATTAGTTTGGGGGATTTTTTTTTGGGGGGGGGGTGTGCTCCTCTTCTACAGTCACTGGACTGGCTGGTGCTCAAGGCAGTTACCATGGAAACAACTGCGGCAGACCTGTGCATGTGTGTGTCTGTGTCACCGTCTGCGCGGGTACATATTCTGTTTGTGTGTGTGTGTGTGTGTGAAACCTCAGTCCCTCGTGTGTGTGTGTTGTAATTGCGTATTCCTTGGTTGTGTGTTTTTTGCATGCATGTGTCTTTTCCTCATATGGTCCCCCCTCCTGTCCCGTCCCCTAGGTGGCAGCCCTTCAGAGGCAGGTGTTTGATTTTCTGGGCTTCCAATGGGCTCCCATCCTGGCCAACTTCCTGCACATCATGGCCGTCATCCTGGGCATGTTTGGCACCGTGCAGTTTCGCTTCAGATACCTTATCTTTGTGAGTATATACCTTACCTGCTGATGATGCTTTTAATTGATAAAGCGTGTGTAGTGTGCAGATACTCTCGCTGAGAGACTGATCTCTGTGTGTCTTCTGTCTGGCAGTATGCAGTGTGGCTGGTCCTCTGGGTGGGCTGGAACTCCTTCATTATCTGTTTCTACCTGGAGGTTGGAAACCTGTCTCAGGTAAGTTCTGTGTGTCTTGTGCTTGTGTGTGACGCTCTTAACAACTTGGATATTCGCTCTATTTCATCTGTCTTTAGTTAGATAATGGCTTAGTTGAGATATATCTTTATAATCAGTTCATTGTTTGACTGGCTAGTTCTTGAACTTCTTTCTGTTTGTGCCTTGTGAAATTCTTGGATCTACATTTTGTTACCAGTTTACCACAAGAGTGATTATTTCTTCTTTAATAATCTCATTCAAATACTTTATGCGAAATGATCTTGTACTTAATTAGAAAAAACCCAAATCCTTGAAAGAATTAACCCTAATTTTGTGCTTCAGAAATATATTTTTTTCTGTTTTCTTATCCGTTTAACCATCTTGCATTGTATACCGGCTATTTATCTAGTGACCTCTTAGTGGGGGGCCGACCCCACGTTGGAAACCGCTGATTTAAATCATGCGAAAATTTCAAATATTCTCTGGTTTCAGCTTTTCAAATCTGAGGATTTTCTGCTTTTTTCTCTGTTTTATATGAGTGAAATTAAGGCTTTGGGAAATTGTGATTGACATTTTTCACAATTTTCTGACATTTTAGAGACTAATCGTTTAATCAAACACATAAACGACAGTGTTACGTCTGGGAATAATCGTCAGCTGTCGTGTGTATGTGTGTGTGTTCAGGACAGGGACTTTCTCATGACGTTCAACACATCCCTTCATCGTTCGTGGTGGATGGAGCATGGTCCCGGTTGCCTGGTAACGCCCGTGCTAGACTCTCGCATGGCCCCTCACGACCACCATGTCATCACTGTTGCTGGGTGTCTCCTTGACTACCAGTACATAGAGGTGTTGAGTTCGGCCATTCAGATCCTATTGGCTGTACGTATCTCACACACACACACACACACACACACACACACACACACACACACACACACACACACACACACACACACACACACAAATGATCATACACTGTTTCTTTTACACTCACAAACTACTAAAGTGAAACGAGTTATTTTGCTTTTTACTTTGCTGACCTTCAACATCCAGACACTGTTAAGTCAGCAGTGACTCAGCTCGTACAACAACAATCACCTAATTTCTGACAATCTCTCCTCTAACAGCTCTTTGGCTTCGTATACGCCTGCTACGTGAGCAAAGTCTTCCAGGATGACGAGGACAGCTGTGAGTGCTTTTGTCTTCTCTTAAAAGCTTGTTGATCTTCTTCCAGTGCCTTGTTCAGTCGATCAGGTTTACTCGTGTAATACTGTCAACTCGAGAGTGCTTTTGTGTTAGCGATCCACGGCTACGGATGCAGGGGGCTGGTCGCTCATTGTTTTTATGCCTGAGTCATGGCGAGCAATGACACCGCAGAGGATTCCCTCTGGGCGGTCTCAGCGCTTTATCTGTGGGGAGAATTATGTCTACAGAAAGATTCCCACTGTCAACAGTGTCCGTCTGTCAGCTGGCTGGTGTTTGTCTGTGGGCTTGGGTGTGCCATCTGTGTGACTCGATGGTTCTTCTCGTCCGGTGGCTCTCCCACTTTCCCCTGTGGTTTCACTCTCATTCAACAGGGGAAATTAAGACCCTCGGTTGGAATATAACATCATACGCTTGATCTCCTGTAACAGGAAGTGCCAAGCTGTGTATGTGATGTCTCAACAGCACGCTATGTCATAATTATATGTATGTTATAACATAGCGGGGGTGATGAAATAACAATGACATGCAGTATACGGGTTTCACTGTATACTCTAGTATGAAAATACATTTGCCTACGGTATTGGGAAAATATTTTATTTATTTTCAAAAGCGAGACTTTTTACATATATTTTCATTTTTAAAAAATGGTCTTAAGTGTCATTTAAAAGGGCACTCGGAGAGCGCAGACTTCCGCCAAGGAATGCCCCATCTCATAATGTTCATGTAATGTACATTTTACCAGCTGGGAGCTCTTTTCCCACACCACACGAACACAGCACCAATGCTCTATCTCAGTGTTAAGGAAACTGAAAAAATAATGAATGTATTAAATAAACTAATAACAGTCAATATTTGAAGAAAGAATTTCAACAATACAGTATCACAGGAGTAGTTGTATCAAAACTTCAGATCTTGCATCTGGAGAAAACAGATCCCTAACGTGCGGTCTCCTGTATTTCTCCGCTGATGCAGACACTCAGAGACTATTCTGTTTTCCAGCTGGCATCGCATAAGTTTGTTCCTCTGAATCGATTGAGAAAGATCAGAACAATGTATCAGTGACATAGAAGCTGTGAGAACGTTGATGTGTCGGTGCGTCTCTGCAGATTCTGATGTCACAGTGGGTTTACATTGTTATAAAGGCATGAAAGCATTATGATACCTTAATAGATTCTCATGTCAAAATACTGCCTGATCTTGAAATACGACTCTTGGATAAAAAAACAAATAAAAATACAGATTTAAGGGAAAGTGAAATGATGTCATCCCTTCTCTTTCTCTCTCCTTCTGAAGTTGATTTCATCGGTGGCTTTGACTCGTACGGCTACCAGCCTCCTCAGAAGTCCTCCCATCTGCAACTGCAGCCTCTTTACACGTGAGTTACAAACCTCTACTTTAATCTCTGTCTTTTTGATCTTATTGTTAAACATTTGTCTCTCAAGGGGTACTCCAGTGATTCTTAAAAGTTTGGGGCTCATAAAAATAAAAAATGAATGGAGGAGAAGTTGAGATCCTACATTTCCCAGAATGCAGCTCAACAGCATCTTTATTCAGCTTCCTAAATGCCCACTTCTTTAACCCCCCACACCTACGGTTTGTAATGCATGACTCTCTACCCAAGCTGAGATAAACCTGATGCCATTATCAGGGTTTTTGTTTTTTTTGGAGCTCCTCCATGAGCCGCAGAAGATCTTACACAACTGTTTTCCCCACGACAAGTAGATCAAACTTCATGTGTTTAATCAATGGAGTGCCCCTTTCATGCAATTCTATCAAAGTACAGTATATCGTAACATTGATGTCTGACGGTGTGAATTCCCTTGCTCTCATCCTCTCTCCAGGGCTGGTTAAGTTTTGGCAGCGCCCCCCTTCAGGCCGGACCCTGTCGGTGTCACTGTGGACGAAAGCGGCGGTTGCCTCGATTACACTCACTGTGTCACAGTTTACCAGAGGAATGGACTTACCCCACCCAGAGGGAGAGACGTCTGTGCGTGTGTGCATGTGTGTTTGTGTCTGAGAAAGAGAATTACAGCCCTGAATAGAATGTACAGAGCTCAGGGAAGAACCAGCATGAACGGTGGTGCAATGAGATGCAGCAGCAGGAGGAGGAGAAGAGCTGGGGACACCTCTGTCAAATCACCGAAGACACACTTCACTAAACTGCCAGCTCTCAACACTCCCACAAGTGTGTGTACGTGTGTACGTGTGTGCGTGTGTGTGTGTGTGTGACTGTGTAACTCCACAGGACTATTTGGTGCTTTGTGGTTGCACCCTGGACTTTTACCACTTGGTGTCCCTGTGAATAGTGTGTGTATATGTGTGTGTGGGTGTGTGTGTGTGTGTATGTGGGTGGGGTCACATAATAAAAAGAGGCACGGCTCGTACCTGTTGTCGTTTTAGAATGTGGTGATGTCGAACTAGAGCAGTCTTACGATTTCCATTCCCAAAGCCATCGTTCCCTCCTCCCATGCTGTAAGAACCACTGTTGACATTCTGCTGAATAGTAAAACTGGTGGAGCGTAGAGGACGGTCACCTTAAAGGATCAGGTCGGCAATATTTTATGGAATTTTATTATTGACCAAAACCAACAAATGAATTTTTCTGTTTCTCAAATTTTCCAACTGCCCCAAAAAAAGAAATGAAAAAGACTCACGGAGATATAATTTAAATCTTTTTTTAAGGGCTAAGTTTCCTGGGCACAGCAGTAAATATTGCATTTGCAGGGAACGATTTTCAGATGAAGTTAGGCAGAGTCAGGCGCTGCCAAGATGGCGACGGCTGGAGCCACCGCCAGTGAGCTTCACAGATGGCTCTTTAGAAACCCATAGGTGACGTCACATGTTCTTTACGATCAATGGTATTTAGCAGGACACTTTGTCGGATCATCTAAAAAAAAGAAATACCGTGCCCAGCTTCATCAGAACGAGGAAAAAAACACGACCAAGGATCTATTCATTGTTGGTTTTGGTCTTTTCATTCGTTGACAATGACAAACATATAGAATATCACCAAGACTTATCCTTTAAAGTTCTGGGTTACTGCAAAAAAATCACATCAAATGTCCATTGCCAGGATGTTTTTTTCCCCAGGAAAATAAAGCTTCAGTCTACGTACATGTAATGCTGTTGATTAGGGATGCAGATGGCTTTGGGATCAGGCATTAGTGTGTCTATGGGAGGGGGGAGGTGGGGGGGTCCTGTGCATGTAAATAACCAGCCAATGATTGATCGATTGTTGGTTCCATTTAGAAAAAAGGAGGGTTGCATTAGGGGGTGGGTATAGGGCTTTGGGATGGGTACACATAGACGTTTTTCTTCATACCTGTTTGTCTTGTTCTCTCCTTTTGGATATCCTCACGCTGCCCTCTTCTAACACCATCTGCAGCTAATTATCATCTTTCTCAATAACTACATTCACCTCTGCAGCTCACTGTGGCGATGAAGGAGACCTGCAGTGCCATGATCAGTAGTTTTTGTAGATTTAATTAGAAACATGCAGAGGGAAGAAGGGACACAGGTATGAGGTGAAGACCGTACTGGGAAAAGTTTGAAATAAAAAATACACTTTCTACGTTAAATATGACTTCTGTTGTCGTCTGTAGACACATTTGCCTCACTGAGCGCGACTGAGGGTTTTATAAAATGCTGTCATTCATTGCTATCTGGATTGTGAGGCACAGAATTCAGTTTTTGCCAGATTCGTTTTGGAAGATAATACAGAAAACATGCTCTGGTGAGCTGATACACTGAGGATTTGATTTGTCAAAATAATGTGGTGTAGGGCATTTTATAGAAAACAGCCAAACATTACAAAAAATAAAATGTAGGCCCTATGCAGGCAGTGCGTAGATTGAACTCACTGTGACCTTTTCATTAAAGTTAATTTGAAAAAGCAACAAAAAACACTGTGGCACTCAAAGTGACTGTCTACTTATTTATCATGATTATAACAAGGAGCAATCATTACATAAAACTGTTATAGGGTATTCATATGTGACTCTGGGTTAACTCTGTAATAACTGAAGATTAAATAGCTATGACTTGTTTAAGCATCTTTTCCTGCCAGCAAAGAAAAAAGTCACAAAGACCCCATCACATTGCAACATTAAAACTGAACAACACAGAAAAAAACAACCTATAAAAGACAATTGGTGCTTGTGGAATTGGGATGACAGATTTGTGACCTATTATTTTAAACATTGCAATTGTGTTTGAGGTGCATTCTGTTTCAACTTTATACATTGTAATATATGACTGACTTTATAGGTAGGCACTTCAGGATATTTAATTCTGTATAAGTGAACGCAAAAGCATGTTCAGCAGCCTCATCTCAAAAAAGTCCATATGATAGGTAACAATAGATTTCCTTACTGCCATAATCTAGGTGCATTACGTCACCCCCCCCCCACACCGGGCTGGGGCACCCTCAACTCTGCAGTCTCGGGGGCGCACCTGACACCTTTACCAAAAAGATAAAAGGGACATTTTCATTATTTGGGACACACGCTCCTCTTTAATCACACCATCCACTTACATTCCGGGGGTGTAGCGGAGCGTCCAGCAGCAGCCGCTCACTCGCTGACCGTGTGGCGCAGCACGTTGCCATGGCTGCCAAGCAACCCAGTAACCGTAGAGACCCCGGTACATTGTGTACAGCCCACCCCCTACAAGTCACGTAATATCCACAATTAACAGTATATAAATACATTGCTTTAATTTTTTCAACTCTAAGTAACACTTTTACTATTTTAAAATACAATATATATATATATATATATATATATATATATTATTATTGCAGTTTACCATTTTTTGTAGTTTTTTGTAACGTCCTCCTTTTCAGTTACACAAACTGCAACGGTTGTCTGTTTATTTTGTACTTCATTTAGAATAATATAAATTAACTCTAAACAATAAAGCATTACCACACAATACAAATAAACAACAAACACATAACAAAGGGACCGGTCCGGTATGACCCTCCCTCCCCTCCCGGTTGGCGCAATGAACCGCACGCTCTCTCTCATCCCTTCCCGGCATGCAGCGCTCTTGCTTGCTCCTCCGTCGAGCCGCCATGTTGTCGGAGTGAAATCCTGGGGTGTCAGAGAGAAACTGGGGCCGAAATCCGCGTCCATCCTCCCTCTCCGCCGGTGAGTAACACCTCCTCCCCGGTCGCGGTATCAGGGGACATTGCTTATTCACGCATCGGTGCGGGAATTGTTGCTATAATGGCTCCGAGAGGGGCTTAAACGGGAGTATTTCGTGAGGCAAGAAGCGTCTGCCTCCCTTTCTGCTGCCTGCCTCCTTCCTCCCGTTGTGTCGGTCTTCCGCTCCAGACAGCAGCTCTCGGGCCTTTGTTAGCATCCGCGTCACGGGGACCTGTGGGGCTGCAGACCCGACAGACAGGTAGAGACCCCCCGGGTGTTTAATTAAGAACAAGAGGGGGTTGTTACGGCACCACTGCCGCTGTTAAAACATTATGTGTAGCCCGTGTTTGGCCACCGGTTCGCCCGGGCTCAGCTTGTTTCAGGAGGCCGTGTTATTGTTGGTAGACATGGGCAGTGAACCCCCCATAACAAATCCCGAGATGCATGAAAATGAGACCCCCGGTAACCTCGACGACCACCGCTCACGGAGCCTCTACATTATTCCCTTTGGCTGTGTTTGGATGTGTCATCATGTCTGTGAGCAGGGAAATGCTGGGTCTGTGCTGAGACACCTTGTATTGTCACACCCCTGTCTGTACCCGGTATGCGGTGGATTGATCCCCGGTATTGAGTAATTGTTAACCCAGTTAGTTTATGGTTGCTGTTTAGGTATGAAGAGTTAAACTTGTGGCTGAACTAAGTAAAAGTGTGCGTTTCTCTTTGGGGGTATGGCCACACTGTTGTGGATTTCCGGGTGTTTCTCTACCTGATCTTTGCAGAGGAATAAAGAGCTAACATTTCCTCGTTGCTCAATGAAGAGTGGAGCAGCAAAAACAAACGCATACATGCACAATATGTGAATGAGCACTTGGCAAGCTGTTTTTTTTTATTCTATCGGGACTGTTCAAGCGGCCAGCTCGTGGTTTTGAGTCTTTATGGAGGTGGTGGTGTGTTGCAGAGTTCAGCAGCTGAGCTGCATGCTGTTTGAAGATTCACAGTGTCAGGCAGACTGTGGTAAAGTTAATTACTGTATATGGCTCAGTGTAAAAAAGAACTGCTTGTAATTTCCTCATGGCCTGTAGGGACACTAATGTGAAACTGGTCATTTTAACAAAGATTAGAGCTTGTTGGATGAGGAGAGGTTGTAAAATACAAATTATATCCCTCGTGACTGCTAAAAACCACTGAGGTTGTTTTGCCCACTATTGACCATCCGGATCAAACAGTGTCTTCCATGCACGTTACAGATTTGGTGGTTATGGTTTATCATTGCTCACTAAATGACATAACCCTTTACACAGGTTACATGAAAGGGCCCCTCGGACCTTCACAAGCACTGCCAGTTGGTTTCCTGACAAAAAGTCAGTAATAACAGTTCACATTGATTTAGAGAGTTGTTTATAATAATAACAATAATTAATAAACTTAAGTTATGGAGCACCTATCATACAAAAATGCAGCTCAAAGTGCTTTACAGTAAAAGCATTAAATGAGAAGACAACCATGTAGAGCATTAAACAGGAAATATGCTCAAATCAACTTTATTATTAATTTTTCAGGATGTAGTTTGTGGTGCTGTTGAATTTTGTTAGCTGCCACTCAAAAAAAACAACAGTTGAATCAACACCTCAATCAGTTTCAATAAAAAAATATGATCTTAATGAAAGTATGATTTATTGCAGCAATGAGGTACTCGACTGCATTTGTCAGCGCTGAGTGCTCTTAATAAACCTATTATGTCCCCCTGTGTTGGTATACCCTGTCAGCTGCATAAGCGTGGACTTCTATAATGAGCGGTGATCTGCAGCCATGTCCCACCTAAAGCCATGCTTGCACCGGTTTCCATAACAACCAGATTGCTGTGGCTAGAACACCTTGAACCAGAGATGGGTAACAGTGTGACCAATATCAGTGGGCTAAGTTTCTAAATAGTTTTGAGGTGCTTAACATAAAGCCGTTTTTTATGAGAACCCTGCGTGGGAAACTTTAATTTCTATGAAGTTAAACCAGGTATGTCTGGTTCAGGCAGCATACAGCACTACAGTAAAGTTTACACCACTTGTCACGCTGGCTGCAGATAGGCAGTTAAATCAGCTGCCTCCTGGGCTGGCTTGTAAAGTGATTCTCTGGTTTATATCTGTAGCTGTTGATCCCCGGTCTCTTGTTCTGATTACCTGCAATTAAATAGCTCTAATGGTAGGTTGCCACTTTGCCACAATAATGTTAGACGTAGTACTGTATGATTTTAATATCAGTGCTGTCCCTTATGTGGCTACAGCTGACAAACTTCATAATGTACCCTGGATTACACTAATTAGACTATTTACATGCAAATTGTATTAATTTCATTAGTGCTGTGCTGCAGAATTATATGCAGTTGTACATTCAAAATAGACATTAAATCAGTTAATTTTACGAGTTAGACAATGTTCAACCGAAGAGTGGCTATTATTTAAACTGTGAACTTCTGTAGTGTTTTGCTGGAATGAGATTATCTGTTCTTCTACGGCAGTTTTGGATACATAAACTGCACGCTGCTGTATATACTGAGTTGTTTATTTATTACGTAAACCTACATAAAACACCATCACTGTTAAAAGCCCAGCCTTTTCTGTGTGTTTATAATGTTCATTTTTTTGGGAGGTGTTGATTTAGATTTTGTTGATGTTTGTGGTGCTGTTGAATTGCATTACACTGAGGCGTATTAATATTTAGTCTACCACCACTGATATAAGTTGGATGGACAAAGTATTAAAATGCATCTTAAGAGACTTCTTCACCCTTAAAATGATAATTTGTATAATAAGTCCTCACCCTGTGTTATCATGAATTATTGAAGGAAAAATTAGGTGAGGAAAAAGTTTCAAGGTAACACGGGATGAGTAATACAAATGATCATTTTGAAAGTGAAGTATTCCTTTCTTCATAGAGTTTCTATTGCAGTGCAGTTGTAACAGACTACATACATGTTAGCTACGACGGCTGTGTGAAGTTTGACATGAAAACCAGTTCAAGATATTTGTTTAGGCCCAAAGTTGCCAAGTGTGGGAGGCCCCTTTCTATTGTAAAATGACAGATATTGGCTCCGTTTACACGACGTGACACAGTGCTTGCTTTTTTCATTCATGAAGGTATTTATAGAATATCAACACCGACTCTGAACTTTGATCTTGAACCATGTTTGGATTTTATGACCCATTAGTTATACTAAGTATTTAGTCTTTTGTCAGCAGGGTTGTAGAACATGGATCATAGCTCGTCTGTGGTTTGCTACGAGCTGGTAAAGAACAGAAACCTTCTCAGGGCATGTGTTATTGTGTGACATACTTACTACGATAGGTCTGACTTGCTGCATCACTCTGACTGGATTCAACTCTGTACAACAGGTTTGCATATTTAAAACTAGACTCACTTGCCAGTTTATTAGGCACAAAAATGATGTGCAAAAGTCATGCAAAGATTACATGTTAATTTCTAGTAGAAACTATTACAGTGAGGGGTTGTTAATTCAACATTATGGTCATTTTGTAGGTTGCACTTTGTGGAGCTGTTTTTTTAATTGTACTGTGTAATATTGAAAGCTGTTTCTAGTATTTTGTCTTTGTTCTCAGTTATATACTTGAAGGAGATGTTCTTTTTAAACTACAGCCATCACACTGTTCTGTTATTACTTACTGAAACAGCAGTTTCAATAAAAAATAAATATTTTAATCTCCATGGCAGATTTATTGCAGGAGAGTTGCATTAGGCCTGATCAGACAGGCAGTGCGATGCACCTCAGACATCACGTTTTGCCACCTGTAAATGCTTTGCTGAGGACGGCCTGTTTTTAAATTTGTTTTTTATTTTAATGATGTCACACGCTTTTCCACTCTGAGTTTGAAGTCAATGTTATTTTCAACTCAAGGCGTTCAGGGCACTCATGCAAAAACGCCGAGAAGCGTGAGCTTCTCAGCAATGCAGTATGCAAAATGCTTCACTCATTTGAAAACGGTTACAAAAAACTGACCCAGCCTGCTAAAAAGCTCTGTCTGATCAGGTCCTTAGACTGCATTAGTTTCAGGTAGGTGTACTTAAACTGACAAGTGAGCACAGGGTCTGTGTCGATCATTCTGTGTTAAACTGGGCAGAGCTTATCACACCTGTTGTGTCGTTCAGCGTATAGAAACCGTATGCCAATTTTTGCATGTGACAAGTGTGTTTCTCCTATAGGCTGTGGTGGAATGAGCAGTGTGTGTGTGTTGAAGAGGAAAGCAGTGCTCTGGCAGGATTCATTCAGCCCCCACCATAGAACTACATCTCCCAGCATGCCTGTGGTGCTGAGCAGCGGAGGACATGCCCCTCCAACTGGGCAGACCCCTCAGGCCACACCACCAAGCCAGCAGGTAAAGCCCACCACATTGACACCTTACATATTTTGTTAAAACATAATCAAACATCTATCTATAAGGTACATCTCACCACCAATTTATAGCTCTCCAGTCTGTGCTGGTTGTCTTTTAGTAATTGTTGCCATTACCGCAACGTGTGATTTCCTTTTCTGCATTCATCAAGTCATCTAACAATCAATCCCCACATTCGTCCGAGCTTGCACAGACCAAGCACCTCATCATGCTAGCTAAGTGAAAGAAACTGTATTGGTACAATGCAAAACAACCATATAATGTTTGCATTATTACAGTTGGTAAGCGTCTGGGAAAAGTTGATTTGTATATTAACTTTGCTTACTAACCATTAGTAACTATACTAATAATTTTCTGCAGATCACAACAATAGAAAATGACTGCAGACAACATTGGCAGGTTGTTATCTCATGTTGCTATCATCATCAGTATGGCAACTGCTAATCACAAGGTAGAGCTGGAAGAGCCTGTGCATTATGGCTTCAAAGTAAACCTTAACAACACTGGACGAAGAGTAGTAATTCTGATGGGATCTTTGTTGATATAGTTCAACTGAATTTTGGCAACATGACGTGTATGGAAGTATAATAAACATGCTTGAGCCGTCATATCCTTGGACTTTGGTCACATGACAGAAATTTGCCAATGATTCACCGAAAAGAGAATTGATAAATAAATTATAACTGTTATTTGTCGTTCTAGTTGTGTTAGAGCTAGACCCAGTAGTGATGACTTTTAATTCTCCTGTCAAGTGGTGGTGTTGATGTTATGGAGGACAGCAGTCAGCCTTTCATAGTTGCTGCTAGTCAGGCAAGCTCGCTGTGTTGATATATAAAATATGTAATAAAGATTTTCTGTAGTGTTCTCTGAAATGCAGTCCACAGCTGCAACACTGGACTGAAACAAGGATGAACAATGTCATGTCTCAGATTCAGTGCACTTTAAGGTGCCAGTGTAAAATGTTACTTTTTGATAACCAAGTTAGAATTCATGACTAATCCTAGAAAACACAGTCCACCTGATGAGTAGCAGTAGTTTGGTCAGATTGAATGACGCCTTGGTGACTAGCTCTATTGCACACTTTGCATGTACAGAGAATGAGTGAGCACAGCTGTTTACAGAGCATGTTGACTGATTCTTTGATCACAGTGCGGTGTGGAGAATTGTGTTTTTCCTCAAAATGAGTAAGAGAGGAAGTCAACTGAAGTTTGCCAGTAGGAAGAAATGCTGCCTCTTATTTGGATGTATTTGAGCCTTTAGAAGAGAGGATGTGGCCTGAATACCTCAACTAGTGGTGCTGTTATGATGATGAATTTTTTGAAAGGAAAAAAAAGGATAATATCCAGTTGTCTGCTTGTGACTGTAGCCAGTAATTTCAGGGTAATGTGCAAGTCTGTGTGTGCTTGTCTCTAAGGGTGTGGCGGGTGCTGGACGTTCCCAGGATGATGCCATGGTAGACTATTTCTTCCAGCGGCAGCACGGTGAACAGCCCGGCAAACATCGCTGGCCCACTGGAGACAATATCCATGACAGCCAGGTATGTGTGTGTTTTTGGTGAGTGGTAACATTGTTTTTTTTTATTGTATTGTATTATGTCATTTGTACTATAGATTGCTAATGCAAAGTTCACTACATAGTAAATCGTATTCTTATGTAACCATAACATGTTTCTGTTTATGTTAAACACAAAGCACCTGTTTTAATTGATGCCAATTTGAATAATCTGTGACGTCTTTAAAAACTTTTTTCCTGCTGTAATGTTCTGCAAATCATCTCATGAAGACAATTACTAATTAACACGGACAATTAAAGTCGGGTTTATGTTTATACATTGGTTGAGTATGAGAGACATCACTGGGCTGTCTGCCTGCAGGTGCGCTCCATGGACGAGCTGAACCATGACTTTCAGGCTCTGGCTCTGGAGGGACGCGCCATGGGAGAGGTGAGAACTGGAACTCATGAAGCTTTAATACCTCATCTGATAATGGAGTATGTGGGCTGTGGTTAGTCACTGCGTGTCGGCACAGTTTTGATATTTCAACCTTGGATTAAACTCAATGGACTTTAAGTGGTCGAAAGCTGTGTGTCAACACATGACATGTAAACGGCCACCCTGTGTTTTGTGGTTCGGGCACCTGGCTGAACAAATGCATGTTTGGTTGTTCGCACAGTCAAACTTGAATAACAGGAAATCCAGGAGAAAAAGAAATGGTTCAGTGGAAGGCTTTGGAACCAAAAGTACTGTGGACTTGTGTTGCCATTGTTGTTTCCGAATGAAAAGCTCTGAAAGATGAGAAGAGACTAAGCCAAGATGTTTTTTTTAATTTAAGCTGGTTGGACGGGCTGTTGGCATTTATTAAACACAGTCTACACTCAGTAATTCTGTTAATGTTGGACCGGTGCCTTTAATTAGTTTTGGCTCGTTGAACATGGTGCTGATGTAGGTTTGTATCTCATTGTGTGAATATTGTTTGGCTGCTGTGGACTGTAATATATCCGTAATGAGATATATTAACACATTACAAAAATAACCTAGAAATGGCATTTTAGCTCACACAGGTTTTCAGATTTTGTCTCCTCATGCAACCAAGAGTTTCCTGTTGCCTGAAGATACTGATCACGTTTGCAGAAACAAGAGAAAGCTGCTGACTGTAATAGAAAGTGAAGAGAGATATGAAGGGAAACTCAGTTGAGCTGCTGATAAGGTTTCTCAGAACAAGTCCTAACAATAGTGAAACTATCCAAAATAATTAATAAAATGAGGCCTAATTGTTTAGTGGTTGCTCTTAGACTCCTGGCTCTAATTTTGGTAGTGTGTTATTTTGTTTCTGCTTCAGTCATCCCGTTAGAATGGCCTGTACTTGTTTGTTTGGGTACCAGGGGTCAAAGTACCTCCAGCAGATGTGCGTATTACTGGGAATTGCATTGCAGCACTGGCAGCTTAACAGCAAAAGTCTTTATGAAGGTTATCCTGTTCAATTTGAGGACCTTCCTGTTCACATATTATACAAACTGATCACTTGTGTTTAGAGTATTTTATTTTTATTTAGTCCATTCTGCCCAGTTTTTGTAACATCTTTGCAACCATTTATACCTGGTCTTTTCTCCCCCTTTCCACCTATTTCTCCTCCGTTTTCCTGTGTCTTTGTAGCAGCTGCTAACCGGTAAGAAGTTCTGGGAGACGGATGACTCTGGGAAGGATGGACCAAAAGGGATCTTTCTGGACCAGTGGCGGGACAGTGCATGGGGTGCCTCAGGTATATATATATATACCAGTCTGGCTTATGTTTTTGATACACTGGCAGACTTTAGACTGCTAATGATGCAGGATTGTTTGTGAAACATGGTTGTTTTGTTTCACAAGCACATCAAGAAACTGCCAGAACTGTGTGGTGTTGGAAAACATATATTTAGATTCCTGTTAGAATCAAAAGTTGATGTCAAAGTGAAATTATGTTCTCCCAGGTGATGATAATGATGGAATTTTTCTGGTGTATCATGTCCACATAATGTATGCACGATGATAAAGAAAGAAATGTAGCCCTTCATCTCAGAATTTTGAGTTCATAGCTGTCGAGAAAGTGATGCACAAGAGCTCATTTGTAGACTGAGACGCGTCTGGTAGTTTTAACTTCAAATTGTGCATTGGTTGACACATTTTATGACCCATGCAGGACAGTACAAGACAGCCATGTTTTCATGAAACTGTTTGCATGTAATCTGCATCTGGCCACATCGCTGATTATATCTTGATATCACATATCATTTGTTGAAATTAGAGCCAGACTGATATAGAAGTTTTGAGACGGATACATATTTTAGGGATTATCGATATGGTGGCTGATCTAGTATTTTCTTTTTTGTTTTTTTTATTGGCATGAAAAAATACTTTTTCTATGCCGATTTTACACAGATATGACTCTGCAAAGGTACTCAGAAGGCTGCTTTCTAAAACAAATAACTTAATTAAAGAATATTTAATACTATTGTATACATTCTGTGTATTAGATCGTTAATCAAATAAATAGCTACATTTCAGTCAATTGCTGATCATTTGAATAATAAATAATAAAAAATAACAGCTTAATAATACTGAATGTATTGTTAATGTTATCAGTTAATTGCTGACCATTTGAATAAATTAAAATAAAATAAACGCCTATGACACCGTTTCTGCATCACCCCAATCATAGTTTTCTGCATCATGTCCTTTAAAAAAGGTTTTCACATCAAAATTTAAGTAAACGGTAAATGGTATCAGAAAAATAGGCTGATACTGATTGATACAGATATGTCTCTGATATAATAATAATAATAATAATATATACATGAAATTAACAGTTTCTGACCCACTCCCAAGTGTGCCAAGAAAACAAGGAAATCCTTTTTAAATATACCTCGCTCATAATTGGGGAAAAGAAATGTAAGAAACCTCTGTGAAGGCAATTTAGATATCCCCAATGCACCTGTAAGAAAGAGATGATTACAATATATCAACAGAAAACTCAAACCCAGGGGGTCTATAACCCATCAGTGGGATTATTATTAAACTGAAGTCCAATAAAAACGTCCAGTAAAATAAGTCAAATTGGTCCAATAGGAGTTGAATGGAAATGTCTTCATATCACTCCAAGTTATAGCTAGATATGTCTTAGCGGTGCATGTATATGTAAGTGTATATGTAAAATTTGCAATGAAAACGTGTCAACACTATGCAGTTATTGCTCTGTATGGTAACTTTTAAATATATTTGTTATGGAAAGTAAAAACAAAACTTCAATAGTATCATGTTGATTGTCCTTATGTGTTGGAAGTTTAACGCCTGAACAGTTTGAGGAGCAAATGTTGCCTTCTCCTGAACATGAATGTTCTTAAACAGCCCCTCTTCCTCATGTTAGATCACTCAGTGTCTCAGCCAATCATGGTGTCCCGTCGGCCAGGGCAAGGTTTCCATGGTGGTGGTGAAGTCGGGGTGGGCTCGGTGATGTCGCCGCGCTCTGAGAGTGGGGGGCTGGGAGTTAGCATGGTGGAGTACGTCCTCTCCTCCTCGCCAGCTGACAAGCTGGATTCCTGCCTCCGAAAAGGACCTTATGTAAGTACTGCAGTCTGTCCTCTAGTACTGAGGCTACGTTCACACTGCAGTCACACAAGTGACCTGAATCCGATTTTTCCGCTTATATGTGGCACATATCTGATTTGCTTTTGACAGTGTGAACAGCACAAGTTGCATTGAATCTGACACCTTCGAATCAGAATTAGGCCACTTTTAAATGTGCTACTGAATCAGATGCGTATCTGATTTTTTTTAATGCGATCCCAATCTGAACAGCCAGGTTGCATTAAATGCGATTTTGACGTCATTCTTACCTGCGCTGCACTGTTTGGTAAATGAATGACAAATAAAGTTGATTGGAAGAAAAAGTGTGCCGCATGCATGAGAACAGAATCAAAACAAACATGGAGGACAGCAGTGAAGCAGGCGACCAGTGGAGGGATAGTGAAGTTTAGATCTCAGTAGTATTTTTGATTTTTCTGTATGTTTTTTTTTTTTTTTTTTAGCAATGAGCCAAAAAGTCCTACAATACCAGTTGCCGTTACCATGTTCGCTTCCGTAAACACAGTTGTGGCGTGATTTCATCAATGACTCAACTTCAGGAGCGTGAGCTGTTCACACAGCAATCCGTAGCTGCATTTAAAGACGTAATGTGAACAGCCAAACAGAATTCGTATGAATTGTGCATTAAGACCTGCAGTGTGAACTTAGCTGTATTCACATTTCCTTATAACCAATGTTCTTTCTCTTCTGCATCACTATTTTTCTAATCGTTACAATCTTGACTTTTCATAAAAAGTACTTCAGCATCACACCTTCAATAACATCGATGCCCCATCCGTCATTTTTCTCCCAGTGTTTGTCCTCTGTCAGCCTGTGATTATCAGATGAGGACAGGTCTTTCACCTTGTCCATGTCAGACCAACCTTGCCGCTCTGTGTCTTTGTGCGTTTGCCATCTGTCACTGTCAGATTACCAGCACCTCTATATTTCAGTGTGTCGATTATATTTCTCTCCATCAAACAGGGGCAGAGGGATGGAGAGGTGGAGGAGGAGAAGAGGGAGAAGCCAAAGGCAACATTTGAAGGAGAGAAACTGAAAGAGTTGACAGAAGTTGAAGCTGACGTCATTAACGATGTCATCAATCCCAACGGGCTGCCCGTGCAAAATGGCCTTGACGTTGATGTCAAAGAGTTTGGGTAAGACTCAGCGTGACAGAGGCACACACACATTCACACACCTGTGAGATGCCTCCTTCTCTACAGACAGCCTTTTAGATGTAAACTGAACTCCTCCTCCTTTCTCACCCCTGCAGTCGTCCCCCAGGCAACATGCCGCCCCCTGGTCCCGAGGGTGACCTGCTGGGAGGTCCCGGCGGTGTAGGGGCCGATGGCCTGACACCCCTGGGAGGCGGTGGAGGCCCCAAACCTCCGGAGGACTTCTCTGGCGTGGAACAAGGTGGTGTCACCATGGACCAAATGGAGTCAGTGATGGAGCCGCTTCAGTTTGATTACAACTCCCAGATGCCCATGGACTCTGCGCCCACTGTTGGCTTATTTGATTACGCCAACCAGCAGCAGGTAAGAGCAACAGCTAGAGATTAGTATAAAAACATTTGTCATGTTTGGTGTTAGAATAAAATGTGATTCACTCGTCTGTGCTATTTGCAGCTGTTTCAGAGAAATAACGCCCTGGCAGTGCAGCAGTTAACAGCAGCCCAGCAACAGCAGTACGCCTTGGCAGCAGCACAGCAGCCTCACATTGGTAAGAGTGTGTTTGTGATCATCTGTCTGTCAGTGTGCTCTTAAATGACACAAATGAAAGCAAACTTTAAGGTTTTTTTAAACAGCTTTGGACTTATATTTGTAGCCTTTGCCATCAGTTTTATTGATCTATCTCAGTGGTTCTCAAACTTGTACATGACGCACCACCTCAGAAAATATCAAGTACCACCACTAAGACCAATGTTAAAATACAGCAGCGTAGGCCGACACTATTCAGCTACAAGCAGGCACGTTTATCCCTCATCAGAAGATTATTTATTGTTGACTGTCTTCCGCCATGACTTTAGTTTCAGAAGGACTGCTCAAAATATTCTCCTCCTGATCCGCACTTCTCTTCCTAATTGTTCCTGTTTGGAGCCACAATTATTAGTGTTTTCACACCAGTCATGTTACCTCTGCTGAGTTAATATCTTGCCATCACAGTTTAGCTCGTAATTCATGAACGTGACAGGTTGATATTTAAACAAAAATATTGCTAAACTTATTTTAAATTACATTTCACGGCTCTTAAAAGTTTAAGTATTTTGAAATGTTGTAGTTTTTTGATGGTTTTATATTATAAATAAATGTTTTCTTATTTTATTTTGGATATTCCTTCGCGTACAACCAGATAAACTTTGCCAGAGAGACTAGTCATTCTACTCACTAGTCTAGAAGTGATGGGAATGTGTTCGGTCACTACATACCATCATACATACTACACACACCACTTTACAACAGAATGCAAAGTGCAGCCACATGATTTTACACGGGACGCCATGTTTTCTAAGCCATTTATGTTGAAGTTTCAATACAAAGGTAACTTCACCTGAAATGTCAGACCAAAAGTAAAACTCCAACCCTGTCCTTCTTGTTTGTTGGTCAGTACAAATAACCAGTGACTCGACAGCAGTGACTCTGTGGGTGCTGCAATTTCTAGTTTTTCATTTTGAAGCAAAAGAACACAGAAGTGAAAAAAACAATATGTTGTTGCACTTCCATGGTAACTAATTAATGCTTGGTTAATGTGTTTTGTGTTAACTGAAAGACAAGTAATGCTTAACAAGCACTAAGGAGTCTTTCAGAAACATTTTGGTCATGCACTAAAATGTATGATTACATCACACTGAGATGTTATGATACACAATTTCGTCACCTGGATTGATAACCAGCACATACTTTATTTTGAACTATATTTTGAGTTTCTATTTTGCACAAAAGTTCTTAATAAAATGAGAAAACTTATTTCTCATTTGTTTCATATTTAATTCACACAGGACTGCGCACAAGTAGGCCTTACAGTGTGGTTTTGTCATATAGACTATTTATTTATTGAATTTCCAGAGAACATGCAATATATTGAAATATGAAATTTCCCATATCAGGTTAGAAGATTTTGGCTTTACCCGCCAGCCCTAGTGTGGAGAGCTTTCTTTGTTTGATTAGTAAATAGAATCTTAATTACAGTTTTGATGAAGTATGTCCTGAAGTGGTTGTCATGTGTTGAACCTTCATTCCAGGGTTTTCGTTTTATTTATTTATTTATTTTTCACCCATGTGTTATGTAAAACCTTCTGGCCCTGGTTCAACTATACCCTCCATGTGTTCTCAGGTCTGGCCCCAGCATTTGTACCCAACCCTTACATCATCAGTGCTGCTCCACCAGGGACAGACCCCTACGCTGCTGGCCTAGCAGCAGCAGCTACACTTGGTGAGACGGGTTTTGAAATGGACCTTGATGAAGAAACAGTCATGCTAATTATTTTCCCACAGTAAAGACGTGCATAAACACAGACACAGTCATCCTATCTCAACTGTATCCTGTGACTGTGTTTGCCTCTAGGACCGGCAGTGATGCCTCCCCAGTACTACGGTGTGACCCCCTGGGGGGTCTATCCTGCCAACCTTTTTCAGCAGCAGGCGGCTGCAGCCAACAACTCGGCCAATCAGCAGGCGGCAAACCAGGGCCAGCAGAACCAACAGCAGGTCAGTCGGCTGCTCGCCAAAAAACTGGCATGCGGATTGCCCATGGCTCGAGAGGTTCCTGGCAGAGCTCTCCTTGTGTGCCAGTTGAAATGTGCTTTAGTCGTACTGCTACTTGACTTGGATCTATTCACAAAAAACTCTTTGCAGCCTGTAGATTAAAACCAATCAGCAGGATATGGCTAATCCAACTGATGTTTATTTACTGCTTTTGCTCATATGTGCCTTGCTAATAGAAGGAATGTGCTCTTATCCTGGCTAGTTACTACATGCCATCATTTGTCTCTCTGTGTGTGGGCTCATTGTTTTAGACATTAACTAGAATGATGGAAAGTAATGTCTACAGCGCACCATAGGTTCTCTGCTTTGGTGAACACTGTTTTTGTGTTCATTTGCATATTGATAACCAGAATTCAAATACCTCTTGTTTCTTCCTTTTGTAAAGGTGATGCGTGCAGGGGGCAACCAGCGACCTTTGACCCCCAGCCAAGGTCAACAGGGTCAGCAGAATGACCAGCTGGTCGCAGCAGCAGCAGTAAACTCAGCCCTTGCCTTTGGACAAGGTTTAGCAGCAGGAGTCCCTGGTGAGAAAAGGTTTTATCGCTTTGGCAAAATTCCAACAAAGCCAATTACATTTGCTATTACAGCACAATTTCTAGACATCTAAGTTATCAAACTGTTCAGCCAGTGATAACAAAAATCGCCAACCACTGCTACATGTAGGATAGCAGCTAAACTTAAGATACATTCTGAATATTCCTTAGTTGCTGTCTCTCTCTCAGGCTACCCAGTCCTGGCCCCCGCAGCCTACTATGATCAAACAGGCGCCCTGGTGGTCAACACTGGAGCTAGGAGTGGCCCTGTCCGCCTCATGGCCCCCGCCTCCGTCATCATATCTCCATCTGCAGCACAAGCAGGTAAGACTACAACACAAGGAAAGCCTCAGAGCACTATTGTTCACTCATACCAACAGGACAAAGAAGGATATCATGCAGACAAAACAACAGACTGAACACTGTGGTTTTTAAAAACATGTTCTGAATGTCGCATTCATTCAGGACATGCAAATAAGAGATTATGAGACTGTACTTCAAAGTCTAGCCATAGGTTTTTACAAGGATTTCCCATGAGCCAGTGTTGTTTATGATGAATTTAGAAACTGGTATAGAAAATGTGGGTTTACATAGACATGAGAGATGATGTGAATAATTGTTAGTGGTTTAAAAACAATTTCTCACTGAAGTGCATCTAAGACTCTTTGTGGCATTTGGTCAAATAAGATACATTCAGTATGAGTATGTACTGTTTGTATGCAGTGGTCGTACAAATACTTTTGGAAAATGTTTATTATTAACTGATATGTTTTCAAGGTTAGAAATATGCTTTTAAAAAAAGCTTGATTTTCATTAGAGGTTGACTGATTTTTAAAGGCAGATAATTTAGATCCCCCTTTTAACAATGGTGGTTCGGTGGATTACATCGTTGGAATTCACTCTATTTATGCTTTTCTTCTGTGGCTTACGACTGGCCAGGTGTTTCACACCCCCTTACATTGTTAAATGCCACTCTTACAAACCATTAATGTTCGTGCATATCCCAGGGGTAAGGAGGGTCCTAAAGTGTGCGATCTCATTTCATGAATGAATGGTTTCATGCCTGGATTATTTGGAAGAGAGAATGTAAAATTGGTAAGTAAATTAAAGTAGTTGAAGGATTTACTTTCCTCCTGTCTTGCAAAGAGCTGATAATGTTCCGTTATATACTTGAGGGATGAAGTTTTTTGCCGGAATGGACAATTGCTTTCTGAAAAAAAGTACCTCATATGTATTCTACATTTAAAACTTTTTTAAAGTTGTGCATTTATAGCTGGATTGCACCGTGCCAATGCTTCCACCTCCCCCACCCCGCACTCTCCCGGTCTCAAAGTAAGACTGTCAATTCTTCAGTCTGATGCATTAATAATTCAATTCTATAACAACCTTATCATGCTCATAATTTACAAATAAAGCTTTCTCATATACGGTTAACTTTCATTTAAGTATAAATTATCTCCCGTACATTGACTATGTAGTGTTTATGCAAAACAGTGCTGTACGTCCCAGCGTGACTGGTGGAACCTCCGCAGCCATCGGCCACTATCCGAGTCCAGCTCCGCAAATAACGACAATTACGTTTATTAAAAACCCACTCGACGTTGATTAATTGGTCAAACTCAAACATAATCTAGTATTTCATCCACACAGTCACTCATGTAAACCAAAAGTCTTAATATTTGAAATGAAATGATCACGTCTCACACCAGACAAAACAGACAATTGACCTTAATATGAACAGCAGGTAAAATGGCTTTGAGCTGTTGGTTTACGTACCTTGAAAAGTGCTTGAATGTTACTATTATAAATCTGTATAAACCCCGTACATGAAAAAGGGCACTTTGGTGGGCCAGAAGGGAGACCTGTGAAATCACCAATTCTGTTGTTTCTCCCTCCAGTTGCTGCAGCAGCAGCCTCCGCAGGTGGCGCCAACGGGGGTCTAGGCGGTGGGGCCAATGGTCCGTTTCGTGCCATGACATCCCAGCAGCCTCAGCAGCAGGGTGGCCCTGGTGGCGCTTTGGGAGGAAGCTCCTTCTACGGATCCTCTTCCCTCAGCTCCTCCTCCCAGAGTTCCTCTCTTTTCTCACAAGGATCTGGCCAGCCCGGACCAGGTTCTGCCTCCTTGGGCTTCAGCCAGCAAGCGTCCTCCTCCCTCGGTGCCACACTGGGGGCCACGCTGGGAGGCTTCGGCACTGCAGGTAGGAATACACCTTCTCTTTATAGTTGGAGAATAAATATAAGTGGCTTACACTATAATGTACAGTAGCTGTCAATGGTCAACAAACAAAAGATCCGTAGATACTAGGATCTGATGTCTTTGTCTCCCTCTAGTGGCTAACTCAAGTGGTGGCAGCGGTTCCAGGCGGGACTCCCTGACAGGCAACAATGAGCTGTACAAACGCACGCCTTCCAGCCTCACCCCGATTGGTCATGGAGGCTTCTATAACGGCACTTTGGGCTTCAGTCCTTCCCCTGGCCCTGTGGGCATGCCCCTACCCAACCAGGGACCCTCCCATTCCCTCACACCCCCACCATCCCTGTCCAATCACAGCTCCTCGTCCAACCTCAATCTTGGTAAGTATCTTTGGTTCAAGTGATTGAGATCACCAGTGTAAGTGATTGTTTCACAGTAATGCCACTTTAACAGCTACTTTTTGACTATAAGGAAAATGATGCTGGTGCTCTTTTGCCAAATATACCTGTGACTATCAATTGGCATAATTTAAGGCACCTGTCAGTTGATTGGTCCTGCTATCTTCAAAAGCTCTTGTTGTGCATGTGTGTGCCACAGCTGCAGAGTCTCACTGCAGCATCAGCTTATTAAAGCTGAACACATGGACCTATCTGGATTTTTAAATTAGAGGGTTCTTAATCACCACATGTATATTATTTCAGTTTAAAACCTAAACAGGACATTTTTGGCGATGCCCTGGTATAATCTCATAGCCAAAGAATGTATTCAGGGCTTGACACTAGCTTTTTTTGCCCGAGGGGAACATGCTCCGAAATTGAAAAATTTAGAAGCGCATAAAGCACTACTTTGGGGTGCACTTAAAATTAATCAAATAATGTGTTTTGTCTTAAAAAAAAGATACACAAAGACATTTACAAGCAAACTGATTTAATTTATTTGCATACAAAAAGTACACTAGTTTTTTTTTATTATTTCTACTTCAAATGCTTTGAACTGATTTTAACTGTATAAGGTTCAGTGTTGATTTAATTCCTTCCAATTAATTTATATTCTTACAAACAAATCTGGTGCAACAGCTCTCCATTTCTAAGAAATTTTTCACTTGGTATTCGTTTAGAAAACCAGTTATTATCATAACCTAAACTGCCGTCCACTCGCTATTTAAGATGCTGCAATAATCTACGGGCACAAACTGGAAAATACACAGAGGTATGCGTGTTAACAGGAAATAAACAGTTGGAGAAGTGCGTGCTGGTTCTGACCTTATTCACTCATACACACAAATCACAAGGGATAAGTTAAAGGCGCTGAGTTTAACTGAACTGTCTATCACTGCTCCAAAGTCAGTACTGGCAACCCATGTGTCCATGGCAGCCGCCACAACAGAGTGTTACCAGTCCGGTCGCTCCAGAAACAAAGACAAAAAAACAGCACATTAAAACAAAAATGTAGCAAAGTTCACGGGAGCTGATGGCTGCTGCTTCTGCAAAAAACACCCTAATGTGAAGTTATTCGCACACATGCTCCTAATTTCATTTTACAGTTAGCACATACCTATTTTTAGTCCCCAACGCGAATGAAAGCCCTGGTATTGTTCACATACCTACATTTATCTTGTAATATGAGATGTTTTTAAATGAGTGTTAATAAATGTATCCTACCGAGATCAAAATAAACTGCTTTAACTGTAAACATTATTTTTCCTAAAGACATAAATGGGACAGCACATTTTTTCGGCGGCATAGTTTGAGGGATTAATTACTGATTGACTTTTGTCGCTTCCTGTGTGTTTTCTGTGATTGACAGTTGGCAGAGTGAAGTGTAATTCAAACACTGGAGTGTGATGAAACAACAATCAAACAAACCGACAGAGCCAAGTTGAGGTTTCATAATTACTGTGATAGATTACCTGGCAAGTCTCTTCAGTGTCATACTACGCTGATATGACTTACAGTAAATAGCAGTTTTTGAATGGAGGAAACTGAGCTCTGATATCCTGAATTGCACTAAAGACACTAACTGGAATATTTATATCAGTGTGTTGAGCTGCCAGGTGGTGTAGACATTAATTGGGAATACTTTCCATTTTATATGTGTGCATTTGACTTTAAATGCATGTTAGACTCAATGTCATTAACACTTATGACACAATTGAATGCAGAATAATACATGAAAAGATAATGATTTTTAGTGCTTAATGTTTTAGGCAGTGCTGCCATCCAGTGCTACTTCTCTGTGCTGCATAGCTGAAATGTAATTTTCATGATCTCAAAATGTAAGAACTGCAGTGTCATCAATTAAAAAAAGAATCATGTTAACCCATGCAAGTAATTATTGCAGCAGCATTTGAAATTCAGTGCAAGAGAGAGAGAGATTAATTTCATCCCTGCTTTTTAAAACTGGCCAGGCACCGTGACGGACTTTACAGGGGAAAAAGAAGCTAATATAAAATAACTGTCCAGTGTACATGTCCCCACCTCTGGATATTTGTGGGGGAAGAAAATGATCGACGTTCAGTTTATTAATAAATGTTTTACATGGTCCTGTTTTTTTGCTTCAGGACTTGTTTTTCTGTAATATTTCCTCTAATCCAGGAGCTTTTCTTGAGTCTGAGCTCTATGGGACTATCAGACTCAGATGTTGAACAGTGCCAGTCCTAAGGAATCCCCTCCCTATTCTCTCTTACCCAACAGGGGGCCTGACCAACGGCAGTGGGCGTTTCATCTCTGCAGCTCCAGGAGCAGAGGCCAAGTACCGCAGCGCCGCCAGCTCAGGCTCCTCCCTCTTTTCACCCAGCAGTCAGTTGTTCCCATCGTCACGGCTACGCTACGGCATGTCAGACGTAATGCCGTCGGGCCGGAGCCGCCTGCTGGAGGACTTCAGGAACAACCGCTACCCCAACCTGCAGCTCAGAGACATCGCTGGTCACATCATGGAGTTCAGCCAAGACCAGCACGGCAGCAGGTACACACGCAAATATCACTTCAACCTAAAATACACAGATAAAACATCAGTTGGTTTTTTTCAAAATCCCAATTTTCCTTTCATCTCTGATGGAATAAGTATTGTAAGTCAACCAACCATCAGAATGTGATGGCTAAAGGCTAGCGTTGGGCAATGTTTAAATTTCCCTACTGATGATATTACTTTAAGAAAAAGTATATATGATATTATCGTCCCAAAAAAGATGGTGCGACGGTGGGCTTGGGCGATATGAGGAGATTGTCGTTCAACACGATATTGATTCTCCACGATAACAATACGATGCAACTGGACTCTTTTCGGTTTCTCTTCAGTGTTACTAAAGGCCCCTATTCACTGTAAGATAACAGTGATCCTGCAGGTTCAGTGGATTTCACAAAGTGCTAAGAAGATCTAAAAAAATCTTTGTCATCTGTGTCAGACTGTATTATTTATACTGTTCTGTAGCTAGCTGGATAGATTGAGAGAGATAGATGGATTTAAAGGGATTCTGCTAAAACTTGTACTCTTCAGTCAAAAATTCTACTTTCTCAAGCAAGAAATGACACTAGGACCACCTTTTTTGATCTGCCACAAAGATTTCACCACATTTCCCTCAAAATTGTCCCTTTCGTCTGGGACAGTCTGTATAGGACCCCGACCAAGTTCACAGTTGAATGTTGGATTAAAGTTCGTTTCTAACACTGAGTGTTAACAGGCTGGTTTTGCTTGTGACTTTGACTATACTGTTTACGCTTAATATAAACTAGTATAGAGTCCTGTAACTCTGTGCCTCAGTATAGAAATAAGGATTTAAAGTAGTGAATGTGACAAGGACACAGCCGACTTTCACAGACACTTTGGTCTGTGGTATGTTGCCTCTTAAAGCCACATATTTTCAATTCTTCATACTGATAATGGAACAAACCGTGGCATTGATATGTCAACATCCCTCTTTATGCGACACAATCCAGGGATGGGTTAATCTGTGGGCAAGGGCACCTGAAGGCCACTCTGGGGTCCTGGTTTCCGGCTCTGTCTGGGTCAAACTTGTCCTGCCTCAAAGTGCAGATACAATTTTTTTTTTTTAACATCAGTTTCTTTATTTATAATTTCCAATTTACTTCCATTAACAAAGAATACAATGTAAACAACAATATTAAATCAACATAAGTTGTAAACCGCAGATGCACCTTTTCTGATATAATCTATTAATACGACAGTTCAGTCCAGTTTGCACATTTTCTTTCCTCAGTCTCTTCAACATCTCTGTCCTTTTTATCTCTGCTTTCTTTCTCCTGACATCCATCACTTCACAGGCTGCTCGGTTCCTTCTCCTTCTGTCTTTTCTCCACTCTGAATTTCATCTCCTTTTGTCTGACTGTTCCCTCAGGTTAAAGATATAGGAGCAGCTCTCTCTCCGTCTTTGTACATGTTTCATTTTATTGCTCTGTCACTGTCTGATGTGTTTATTTGTGTCTATCTTCAAGTTCATCCAGAATTTGTAAATTCTGCTCTATATATTAACTGGGTTTTCAGAGAGCAGGCTGAATTCTTTCTCATGAGGGTTTGATACATTGCAATAGCTAGCGAGATTGAAGAATACAAAAACAATTTAATGCGTATCCTGTCTCTCTCAGGTTTATCCAGTTGAAATTGGAGCGAGCCAGTTCAGCAGAGCGCCAACTTGTCTTCAGTGAGATACTGCAGGCGGCCTACCAGCTCATGGTGGACGTCTTTGGAAATTATGTCATCCAGAAGTTCTTTGAGGTGTGTTTGAAAAGTCGCCTCAATATCATCAAAGTGTGCAAAACTTTGATTTGAGTCACAAAGATTGAATTAACATCTCAGTCAATGATTCTCTAGAACCGCACCTGGTTTTTATGTGCTTTGTGGCCTCTGTGGCTGTGTAATGTATGTGTCATGTATTATCAAATGGCTTACAGGATTTACAGGCTTATTGTGTGTTTGTTTCAGTTCGGCAGCCTGGACCAGAAGCTGGCGCTGGCAGAGAGGATCCGAGGGCATGTGCTGTCTCTGGCCCTGCAGATGTACGGCTGCAGGGTCATTCAGAAAGCTCTGGAGTTCATCCCCTCGGATCAGCAGGTCATTGTAAGTACACTGATTCCCTTTTCACCGGATGAAAGAATAAACAATGTAAACAGATTGTACCTTTGTACTGTTACAACCTTAATTAAATCCTTCCTGCCATAACCCTGCTGTGATTTTGGCTTGTTACTGTAAGAAAAAAATAGCATAGCTACTGTCCATGAGCTCATAATTCAGTTGTGAATGAGGATTCATTGCTCACGGACCACTAATTTCTGTTTATTGATGCGGTATAATTCTATATAAAGAGGTGCGCTCCACACTGAAATTATATTTTTCATCTACATTATGGGTTTTATGTTGGAGCTGCCTTGTGTCGCAGCAGGTCCCTTGCAGGCACTCTCATCAACAATGAATGAGGCTAATGATACCGCAGTTTATATGCAAATGTTGAACTGCAGGTGATAAGACAAATCTGGCTGAATATCAACAGGAAATAATCAAGCTCAATTCAGTGGTTTCGGAGCGAGGTAAGGTTGTGTGTTGAGTGAGAATGAGAGCGAGAAAGGTATCTATCTCTCCTTAATGGACCTCAGTAGATTTCTCCAGGGCAACTGTTCAAACCCCAGTGTTATTTGTTGGACTGTGAGCCACTGTGAAAAATGGAGGGTTTTGAAAATGCTTTCAGGCAATATTTGATTTCTCACAAACAATTACATGTCCCTCTCCACATTCTTGCTCTGCTCTTCTTCTTCCTTCCCTCCCAACAGAGTGAGATGGTGCGGGAGCTTGACGGCCACGTGTTGAAGTGTGTGAAGGACCAGAACGGTAACCATGTGGTGCAGAAGTGTATTGAGTGTGTCCAGCCTCACGCTCTTCACTTCATCATAGACGCCTTTAAGGGACAGGTGGGTCCCCTCTGTGAGCGCACTTTCAGAAAATATTTCCACTTTCAATCACTGAAGCCTGCCATTGCTTGGCTGACATCCACACACCATCCATTTACTTGTGTGCACACATACACTGTGTCTGCCCTGAGGCAGCAGGCATATTGTCACCGCCAAAGTACATAGACAATCAGTCCTACTTCGTCCTTTCTAGGGACATGGTACGTTGCTATGGCAACAGAAACCTCAGCCCAGCAGCAACAGCCATCTTCTATCCGCCAGCTAAATGTTACATTAGCATAATGTGTTAAAAAGGAAGACTTTGTGTCCGTCCATGTGCCTTTTTGTGAAATGCTAATGAAAGCTTTCAGTTTTGAGGAGTCAGGATGCTCTGACAGTAAACCTCCCTGATGTGAGTGTTTTGCCTCACACACATTTGCATGTTGTGTAACTGCATGTTTTCTACACGATGGCGCAGATTTGTTTGTGTAGCTGAAAGCATGTCAGGAATTTGCATTCACCTTCCCTGCAGGGTGGGCAGGGTGTGTGAAAGTATGCCTACAATCATTTGGTGCTGTAATCCAAGAGACATTCTGTGCCTTGGGGTGAAAATACTTTGAACAAAAGTAAATTAGTGCCTTGTTCAACTCGCCGAGCTCCAGGACCACTTGTTGTACATGTTGAATAAGTAAACACGTGTAATTCTGATCGTCTCTCAGGTGTTCGCCCTTTCAACTCACCCGTATGGCTGCCGAGTCATCCAGCGCATTCTTGAACACTGCCTTCCTGAACAGACGCTGCCTATACTGGAGGAGCTCCATCAACACACAGAGCAGCTGGTGCAGGTAAAAAAACACAAGCGAGCTCTCCCTTCTTTCTTTCTTCTTCCACCAGCTCTTTTTTTTCTCAGAATAGTGACACTGAAAGTTGGCTCAAATGAAGCGTCTCTCGGTCCAGATTTTGTAAATTGGCTGCATGTTTGATGTGACGTCAGAAGCACCAGCTGGCATCCTCACGTTTTAGTTAATGTGTCTGTGTGGTTGTGTTTTATTTAGGACCAGTACGGCAACTATGTAATCCAGCACGTTTTGGAGCACGGCCGAGCTGAGGACAAGAGCAAAATAGTGGCTGAGATCAGGGGCAATGTCCTGGGACTCAGCCAGCACAAGTTTGCCAGGTAAATTCCAGTACCAACATAAAGACAAGGTTTCAATCTTGTCTTCCTTCCTTCTTTAAACCAGGTTGCTTTTGTTTCTTTTCTTCCTTCCCTTCCTTCCTTTAGTAATGTGGTGGAGAAGTGTGTGACCCATGCGTCACGGGCAGAACGGGCAGTGCTGATAGACGAGGTGTGCAGCCTGACTGAGGGCCCCCACAGTGCCTTATACACCATGATGAAGGACCAGTACGCCAACTACGTGGTGCAGAAGATGATCGACGTAGCCGAGCCCACCCAGCGCAAGATCGTAATGCATAAGGTAGGTGGAAAGAAGGTCGTCGTATGGGTCCCACCAAAGTGCTGCAATAATGCTTATGATACTGTATTGACATGAATAGCTTTGGTTAGCCTTGCTAAAATGTAGTTTAGTTATGAGAGGAGCTTTCAGCCTTGCAATGTTAATGTTTTAGAATGGAATATTTTCCCTTCAAAGAAATAAAAAGACTGTACGTTAGAGTTTGTACAAAGTCTTGAAAGTTTGGAAAAAATGCTCCATTTTTCTCAAACCCAAACCAAACAAAATTGTGTTAATATTTGCAATGAAACAATCCTGCTGTCATATTTATTAGTAGTCTCCTGGCATCACACACCAGACAAACATACAATCAAAGTTAATATGAACAAATGGTATAATAAACAATGACTGCTGTATCTATAAAGGAATTCTGAGAACTGCAGTAACATTTAGATGTGATGGTAAAGGCTTCAAGAGTCTAGACTTTTTTAGTTTAGGTACCTGGAAAATGCTTTAAAAGTGCTTAAATTTTACTCATGAACCCTGTTTGACTAAAAAAGACACTTTGGTGGACCAGAAGTGAAACCTGTGTTAAAAAATATAATGTTATGCTCAACCCTGATTATGAACATCTAGCTGTCGAGAGTACAAACAAGATTAATATAATGCTGTTCTGTAAAACACATATTTGGAGCTACAGAGCTGCAGCAGTTTCCTAAAAAAATATATTTATTTTGACAGACAAAACAGAGCATATATTGGTGACAATGACACAAATAGACTGGCAAGCACATTTACAGATTTGAAAACAAACGATCATCACATTTGACAAACTGTCTCATCACTAAATATCTACTTCTTGACTAAAAATCCCTGAAGGGGGGGAGGGAAAAAAGAAGCTTGTCTCTTGTCTACCCGTCAGCCCAACCCTTCACTTACCTGCACATCAATAAATCTTAACCAGGTCACAGGAGTCGATGGTTCCCTAGGCAACGACACAGAAGCTGACATAAGCACAAGTCATCATTGATTTACAAATAAATGGGTGTTGGCGTTGTAGCGCAAAACGCCTGCACAAACAAAGGATGCGCGCGGTGTAGATATCCAGTTCGAACGTGTGATTTTGTCGTCTCTGCAGATCCGGCCTCACATCTCCACCCTGAGGAAGTACACGTATGGGAAACACATCCTGGCCAAGCTGGAGAAGTACTACATGAAGAACGGTGTTGACCTGGGTCCCCTCTGCGGCCCTCCCAATGGCATCATGTAACCCCCCCCCCCCAGCCTGGAATCATGTCTACCACCTCCACCTCCCCCTCTTTAAGCTGTCGTGTCGACCAGCCCCGCCCTCCTGTCCGACCCTTCCGAGGGCATGATGCCCACTTTCCCCCTCCAAATCCTACTCACGAGGACGTTCAGTACCCCTCGTACCTTTGTTTCCATGACAACCCTTCGGGAGGAGCCTGTTGCTACAGGCAGCCTTAGTTTTTGCCAGATTTTTGTTACCCCTCCCCCACCCTGCCCCAGGCTCACTGAACCGGGGGAGGGCAGAGAGTGGAGAGAGAGGTGAGACCTGCTCCGCTCCCTCTTTTTTTTCTTCTTCTTTCATTTCCTCTTTTCTGATAAACTCAAAAAATCATTTCACTTTTTGCTACTGCTGCACACACAATCCTAGTATCCCTTCCTCCCATCCTAACTATTTACCACTATGAGATGGAACGAGTATTTAATTTGTCAGACGTCACAGAACCATAGATGAATACACACACACACACACACACACACACACACACACACACACACACACACACACACACACACACACACACACACACACACAAACCATCAGCTAACCAGCAGACAGATCATTTAGCATGGGAGATTCGTTTTCTGGTCTTGCTTCTATAAATATAACGTGTATACTTGGTGTAGACCTTTGCATATATATATAAATATATATATAAAACTTTGTAGTTTTTCTGGTTTTTGATGTTGAATCTGTATCTATAATGTATCCTAGTAGTGACCACATACTTCTGACTGTATAATTGTACATTTGTAAACCCTTGTAATGTAAAAGTGCTTTACCACCCTTTTTGGTATGAGAAGAAAAATTAAAAAAAGCTCACTCTGAAAAAAAAAAATCTTAGAAAAAAAACCCTGTGCATTTCAGTGTATATTCTCACCTCCTTGGTTGTGACATATGAGTTGTTGTATATTGTAAATTGTAATATCAAATTTTTGTTTTGAAAAGCCCTTTCTATACAGCGTAGTACTTGTACAAAGATTCGCCACGCTTGGTTTTATCTTTATCTTGTCACTGCTTAACTTAAGACGTCGATCTCCCACTGACTCCCAATTGGACACGTTCTGTTAGACTTAGTGGTGTTTTCTGGTTTATGTTGAAGGTTTTTTTGTTTTTGACCTTTTTTTTTTTTAAGATCTTTTTATAGGAATGCTTTACCCCATGAAATGTGTCACTTGTATGGGTATGCTGGCTGGGTGGGAGAAAAAAAACAAACTTTTACTCATTTAACCCCAAACCCCTCTTATTACCCATGACTGTTTTCAGAGGGGTAAACCCATGGATTGTACAGAGGAGATTCTTGTGTTTTTTGGCATTTCTCTAGTGCTGTAAGTGCTGTATCATACTGTCCATGTCCTTTTGGGTGAGAGGCAGCCCGCCACAGCGCGGTGTACATTTGGAGCAGCCTTGTGTATATTTACTACGAGCACACCTGTAACCATATGTGTATAGTTAACAGAACCTGTGTATGCTTATTGCCTGGGCAACTATTTTTTGTAACTCCTGTTGTAGATTGTCTCTAAACAATTGTGTGATCTTTATTTTGAAACCAAACTGAACAAAAAAACTTTGAAAATTTAACTGTCTCAAGTGTGCTTCATTGTATGTTTGATACTCACACAGTGGTGAAGGGAGAGAGCTGACTAACGGCTGTGTTTTTCTTATTTTAAGTATCCGTTATAAAGGACAGGATCGGTAGCTGCACTGTAGTTTCTACCCCAGCTATCTGAATGAATATGTGCAGGGATGAAACTAACTACACACAGCGTGGGTCAGAGAGGGTGCTGAGGAGCTTGCTCTAGTTTCTTCATAAATGTGCCTGAATAATAAGGCTGGCACTCTTAGCATAGCAACAGGCAGTGTAATTGTGCTGTAGTGATTATACTTTTGGCTTGAGAAATAACCCCCAAGGTTTGCAACAAGAGATTACCAGGCTACACCGCGGTGTCTATCAAAACAAGCCGTCCCTCTCTCTGACTTCCTGTTGTATCTTCAAAAGAGACACAAGGGTGAAATAATCCTGCCCTTACTTGTCTGGCTTTTGTTTTGAGCGTAAGCAACTGTTTCAATGAGCCGGCGTGATTTATTGGCCGCTGTAGAGAGTTCATACGAGAAAAAACAAGTTAGGTTGGGTGTGATGCTTGTGGCAGTAATCCTGTGGCTTTGTTGATTTCTTAAAGTGGATGAAGACAAACCCTACGGCAAGTAAGGGAGCGTTACCTGCAGTGATTTTGAACCACCTGAAAGGGTTGTGAAAGCTTAAGCTGTGGCAGGCTGGTTAGGACGGTTTGGCTGCTGTTTCATGGATAAACAACCTACTGCCCACAGGCCTGCATTTACTGTTTGTCAGTCGGTCTGCGGTCAGAGGATTCATTGCAAAGTTGTTGGGGAATATTCAACCTCACTGTGGGCCTGGCGTGGTACTTGAGAGGCAGTAGTGGGTTAACTTGGTCACAGAGGAACACTCATTGGGGCTCCAGGGCCTCATTGATCAGATGTTAATCACTGGTGTTTCATACATCACCGGAAAATATTTGATTTAACAAAAGTTAAATGGTCCAATTCTTCTTTGGTTTTTAGCAACATCTCATGGTGGCACTTAAAAACAAAGCTGAACAAGCTCCATCTCCTGCACCAAAACATTTTTCTTCAATAATTCAAGGTTACACGTGGTGAGTAACTCATTTACAAATTGTCATTTTAGAGCATGGGCTATTCCTTTAAATAGTATTTTTCCCACCTTGCATTTGTCCTTGAGCGCCAACCGGGCGACACAAGTAGACTTCAGTGTGACATAAATATTAATTTTTGTTAAATAGACACACAGGTGTGTATGATGTCAGCTCATTTTTTCTTTATCAGCTTTGACCGCGACTCGGCCAATCACAGCGAAGGACCGGCGCTGACCTGTAAAGGTGTGTTAATGGCGTGCAGCCAACCGGATCCACCTGAGCGCGAAACAACAGGCGCAACCTGGGAACGGCCGTGTGTGTGTGTGTGCGTGTGTGCGTATGTGCACGCGCGTGTGTGTATGTGACTGCGGGTGCCTAAACGAGCTGTAGGGGGCATCCTCGCCCTTGCTCGCGGAGATCCCCCCTACTTTTTTCTCTCTCTCTCTCTCTCTCTCTCTCTCTCTCTCTCTCTCTCTCTCTCTCTCTCTCTCTCTCTCTCTCTCTCTCTCTCTCTCTCTCTCTCTCTCTCTCTCTCTCTCTCTCTCTCTCTCTCTCTCTCACACACACACACACACACACACACACACACACACACACACACACACACACACACACACACACACACACACACACACCCCTCCTTCTGCCAGACTCCCAGGCCAGGCAGCGTCGCCATACGGAACATCCTGCCCTCAACGGAGAGGGGGAGGAGAGAAAGAGAGAGAGAGAGATAGAGCGAGGTCTGGCATCTCCCTGTAGTAAATCTATCAGGTCTCGAGCACAAAAAACTCGGAGGAACAGAGAGAGAAGAGGGGGAGAGGCCTCGTCATTGCTACCTGGATCAGCAGCAGCGCGTGAAGCCTTGGATTTAAAAACCCGACTAGAAGGACGGATGGTCGCGCGGACCGGCTGCGCGCTCTGAAGTTGGACAGCCGAGACACAGACGGCAAGCAGCAGCAGATTTTGCCCCCCCCCCCCGGCCCCCCTCCACCTCCCCGAACCCCGTGAAGGCAGCGGCGGCACCGGGAGGCTGTGCCCGCGCACCCCGACTATGAAGCTGCCTTGGCTCCTGGCGCTCGCGGCGCTGCTTGCTCACACCGCCACGGTAAGCACAAGCATCAGATCCTTTGTTAACCGGGGAGCCCTTGCGCCCATGGCAGTCAGGGCATTTTTTTTTGTACATGCATGTGCGTGCGTGCATGAGTGTGTGTGTGTGTGTGTGTGTGTGTGTGTGTGCGCGCGCGCGTGTGTGTGCGGTGCGTTCTTATCAATGAGACAGTGACGGCTGGTGATCGGTAGGAAATCCTGCTCTCGACCTACTTATCGGCCCGTATTTAGCCGTCCCTGACTCCTGCTAGGGGGGCTCGCGACTCCCGTGCACCCCCACCCCCTGATCTTACGCACACACTCACACACACACACAGTAGCCTTTGTGTCTCAGTGTCGGGGTTTATTGTGGCCCATGTCCCCTCGAGTCAGCAGGAGTGTGTGTGTGTGTATGTGTATGTGTGTGTGTGTGTGTGACGGTAATTAGCGGGTAATCTCTAATTGAACTTGATTACGGGTCTTTGTGCGGTGCCTCGGTGTGTCACCAGCTCACATCCTGCCGTTAATTTGGGAGGCTCCAGTCATACTGCGGCTTTAACGACTTTATTACCGGGTATCACGCTGTAGGACGCGCGTGCGTGTGTGTGTGTGTGTGTGTGTGCGTGCGTGCGTGTCAAATCTCTAACCTGTAAGGTGTCTGCCCCCTTGACTGCCAGATAACGGCGACCTCATTGTCCGCATGCCAGGATCCGAGCAGGGGCATCCTCCTGGTGTGTGTGTGTGTATGTGTGTGTGTGTGTGTGTGTGTGTGTGTGTGTGTGTGTGTGTGTGTGTGTGAAAAGTGGGTGGGGTAACCGGGGGACGTTAACGGCGATGCGGTGCGCGAACGCAAGCCCTGGATGGAATGATGTCATCGGGAATCGCGAGGAGGAAATCTGATTAGGAATGCGCGAGCCCCCCTTCCTCCACACCTCCTCTCCGGAACCATCCTCCACGCCGAGCTTCACGCGCACCACTCTGTCCGTAGCACGCCCACACCTTCCGTTACCGATTAATACAGATTTATCCCATGAGGTGGAGGAAGAGGAGGGTGGGAGCTCATTGAATCATTGAGAGAAAAGTGAAGCAACCACCAGATTATATTTAGATCTACATTTGAATGTAAGAAGAAAACATTATTTAATATTCTGATAACATCCCTCGTGTCTGGTGCTAAGTACAGAGTTTATATGAATCTCTATAATAAGTTTACCTTCATCCATGACCGGATTAAGCTGGTTTTGGGTCCAGATTTTGCTTTTGGGCCTCTTCTGATACACGTTCCCCTTAATTCTATTGACTGGAATGATATTTTAAGACCTATTCTTTCACCATCATTTTAAATCCAAAAACAGACATTTATTCAGGAGCTTGTTAGCACAACATAAACCAGAATAGTAAAACTCTTAAATCTAGATTTTTGGCACAAAAAGACCTAAAAATGCAGAACCCTGTCTTAGTTGATGTCTTATTGCAAATTCCTTAACACATGTTCAATTAATTAAATTACCAAAACCAATTGATGGAGGCTTTTAAGGACCCCTCGAGGTCTGCCGCCCCGGGACAGTCGATCGCCTAGCCTAATTCAGTCTGCGTTGACACAGACACACACACACACACACACACACAGATTATTACTGGGTCAGTCGGTTGTAATCTTTGCCAAAGATCCTTGGCCTCAAACTGACCTAATCCGTCTTGAAGTGTGCAGATGGAGACAGGTGTGACACACACACACGCTTAAATATACACTGTGTTAGGAGTGCACAGATGGATGCAGATGGTGCTTGAATTGGTAACACACACACACGCACATACACACACACACACACACACACACACACACACTGACACACATCAACAGTCTAATAATTGCAACACTCACCTCAAGCAACCCAGGCCTTGAGCGCACATGCACACATGACCCGTGGTCACATGCATTTGCTGACATCTTTCTTTAGATGCTTGAAACAGATGACTTTTGTTTATGTGTGTGTGTGTGTGTGTGTGTATCGGTTTCCTCTGATGAGTGTTCTCCGGTGTCATGTCTCTGTGGGTATTTCCTGTTATCGGAGTTGTGACATCATATCCGGGTGACTATATATATATATTTCACATGGGAGACCGTTTTTCTCACAGACATCTAAAGTGTTCCACAAATAGTGTGTGTGAGTGTGTGTGTTTGTGTGTGTGTGTGTGTGTCCATCTGCCTTCATGAGAGCGCTGACTGTCCATCTGTCTGTGTGGGCTCAAAAGTAGTGAATCTTCTCTGCCAAAAACTTGTTCTCGCCAGCCCTCGGTCCTTGAAAAGTGCGTGTGAGAGAGTGTGCGTGTCTGCGTGGGGGAAAAAGCGTTGTGTTCTTCAGGATCATGTTTAACTCACAGAATGAATCAGTGTTTTGTGCCTCCCATAGCTGACAAAGCCCCCCATAGAGAGACGAAGAAAGAGAGAAGGAGCAAGAAAGAGGAAAAAATGGCCCGAGTGGGGCGAGTAAGGGAGAGTGTGGAATGTGAGAGGCAATTTGACACAGGAAGTGGGTCCTTCTCACTCTCCTGGAGGACAAAGTCCTCTCACAAACACACACACGCACACACACTAACAAGCTGGCAGGTAGAAACCACTCCTGGTGTGGAGGGGGTATTTCAGGTGTGTGTGTGAAAGGATGGGTGAGGGTATATGGGGGTCATAGAGGAAATGAAAAGGATCTAGGTTCATATCCGGAGCGGCATTCAGAGGACAGACGTCTGGAGGTGAGCGTAGACAGAAAGAGAGAGAATAATGATGCCCTTCAGCGAGAAAAACATCTCCCCCTCCTTCCTCTACCCACCTTCTCTGTTTGGGTGTGTGTGTTCAATGTGTTCATACCTGAAAGCAATTTCTTATCACAATGGAAGGGCCAGCGTGGCAGATGTGCAGCATTTGACTGAAATTAGTTTTGAAGTCTGATTCAACTCGGAAGGAATGGAATTTCCCACTTACCATTAAACTGATAACAGTGTGTGGGGAGGGAGAAACCTGCCTTCACAATACCTTCTGTCTCCTCCCTCTGAGCGGAAAGAACAATGGGAGCTAACGTTCAGCCCTCTATAGAAAACTATCAGTTGAGTAAGGATAAATCAGGGGCCGTCATTATTGGCCCCAAGGGAGCTCAAAAGACTTTTAAGCTCCAACATCAAACTGCATACTGATAATTTAGGTGTCAGTATTTCTAAGGTCAGACGTATTTTATCTTTTGAGCATGCTTATGAATGAATCCATGCTTTTATAGACCACATTATTGTATTTCTTCCTCAGCCATGACCAAATGGCGCAGCAGCTTGTTTGCAGATGGTTCAAAATTATACCAAAGACACAGTCAGCTCATTATTCCAGGGTTGGACTGTCACTATTGGCTACCAGTGGAGTTTAAAACGTAATATAATATGTTAGTCAGTAACTTTCAGGTACATACAGTAAGTTAAAGTCCACTGGATGTTGAACAGGTTCCCCAAGCATTTCCTGTTCATCACCCCCCATAAAAGTTTGGAAGCATTTACTTCTCACTGAATAGTTTGAGGCCTAAAGAGGTAGAACTCGGGGAAAAGGCAAAGATTAGAGAGTCGACCAAACACGTTATACAACTGTGTACGAGAACACAGCTTAGGGGAGGATCCACCGTTACTCTTTTGCAATAAAACATTTCTAGCTGCAAACATGGAGACTTATTGCTTTTATGTCAGCATCGTATGCTCTATTAAATCATATAGATCTGTTAAAGTGAATTTGTGATGAATCCCCCCTCATGCATGAATCATAGCCAGTTTTCCATAGCCTAATTCCATAATGATGAATATACAGAAACGTGGAACAACCCCCCCCCCCCCCCCCCCCACCTAACTCCTCCAGATGGATTGATTCGTATAATTTGTGAATATTGCTCTGCATATCCATCTGGGAACTCTCGGTTGGAGATCCTTTGGGAAGAAGCTGAAATACTGTTTGCTGATTGGATAAATCATCTACCACCACCTCTGTTGGTGATAGACAGGCCAAATCAACCAATCAGATCAACGAAGCGTATGGCACAGCATTGAGGCAAAGTGAACAATATGTCAGTAAATGGTAATTGCCGGTTGTGTAACGGGAATTAACAGATAAAAGGCACAATTTCAGGTGCTCAGTCCATTTTCCAACAGAAGGAACCAAGAAACTAAAGCTTCAGCGAGCGGCTTGCTCGATAGCTGCGCTCATCTCATCCGTGGAAGCAGTCATGTTGTTAACACGGAACAGTTGCTTCACGTTGCGTCACACACCGCCTCAAAACCAATGCTGATTGGTTCGGGCGCTTGGGCAGCCTTCTCCAAATTTTCTCTGCCCCAGGTTACCAGACTGATCTGCAGGTAAAATACAATGGAGCTCGCAAGATCAGGATGCCGATGTTCAAGTGGCGTATTGACAGAGCAGTGCCAAGCTGCTTACATTCAAATGATGGTATCGAATAAAGTACTCTATTGGTCTCGCTTCATTTACACTATTTTCACTGCGGTATGGTTAGAATGGCAAACACCTGGCCTTGCGAGCATTTCCATCGCCAACCACACCCTCACATGATGGGCGGGGTGTAGGCCGAACGCCAACAGCCACTTCAGCGCGACAAATAGTGTGACATCATAAAGGTGTGACAACAGCAGTTTGTTGTCGTCGCAAGGAGTGGGGATTTTTAATAGACTGTGTAGTGGGTTTGGCCGGTCTAGCACCACCCTATCAGTACAGTACCATTTTCCTTTGGTACCCTTACGAAAGGGTGTCGGAAAACGGTAGGGTACGGGTCTGTTGTTTAGGCTCCTTTTATAATGGAAACACAGTGAACTGCGTACCGCACTGTACCCAACTGAACTGTACCACGCAGTGGAAACACGCCAAAGGGTACTGGTATTGGAACTGGTATCATAATGTTTTAAATGATCAGTCACAGTGGCATTTTACTGCAGAATAAGTAGATGCTTTCATTCCTTTTAGCTGATAATACCTCAGGATACTTTGGATTTTAAATGCATGTTATACTTGTAAGGAGTATTGTTACACAACAGCATTAGTATTTTCACATAAAGGATCTGATATATGGAACCGAATCTTTATCTTTACTGACACTTATATTGTTTTACTTTCGAGTCCGATTTCTGTTACAGTTTAGAAAGTACCTGTTTTTTTCAAAAATCAATAATAATATTAAGCAACACTAAACTTTCCCCTGTGGAATGCGTTCAAGTCATCCCACGTATAAAAAGAATGCAGTTATAGCCTGAATTCATCCAGCTGGAAACGTTGGCTCCTCTCATCACAACCAGTAACACACACACAAGTGCAGACACGCTTGCTCACATATATGCACCGGTGCACATTAACATGAAAGTCCTGATTATCTTACACACACTCGCAGTGCTGTTGTGAATAGCCGCGGTGGTGTGCGGTGGTTTTGTTGATTCAGTGAGTCAGAGGGAGACGGAGAACGCTGGAGGTGTTTTAGGTAGGTCGAAATGGGCTAGAAACACAGCCTGTGTAGATACTAAACACACACACACACACACACACACACACACACACACACACACACACACATACACACATAGATTTTCCCTTGCAGTAATTGGGCAGCACTGCGCAGACATACTCGCATACATATTCTCTGGAGAGGGGGGTTAGATGAATATATAGAGAAAAGGAAGGAGGGAGGAAGAGGAATGGAAAAAAAGGAGGTGTGCAGACCACAGGATAATGAGAAGGAGGGTAGGAGTGGAGGAAGTAAAATGGAGAGAGGTAAGGATGGAAAAAGAGTTAGGGTAATGGCGAGATGGGGATGCTAGATAGCAGAGGGGAAGACGAAAAATAAGGGAAACAGATTGAGCGCTGAGTGGAAGAAAAAAGAAGGGGTAGAGCCCAGAAACTGATGGGAACAGGAAAGAGTGGGAGGCAAGAAGAGGAGAAGATGGGGGATAGTGGGAGATGGAGACGGAGAGCGAGAGGTGGGGGCTGGATGATGATGGGGATGGAGCGAGGCCAGGAGGACGGAGATGGAGGGATTGAGACAGAGCCAGGATGGAGGGATGTCGAGTGAGCGCGAGCGAGGGTTGGGGGAGGGAGGTGTGCGCTGCTCATTCCCAGGAGACCGCACTCTACCTGCTCTTCGCGGCCGTCGCCATGACAACCGGCGTGGCTGCCGCTGTCACAGCTTTATCGCCCTTCTCTCCATCCCTCCCTTCTCTCTCTTTCTCCTCTCTTTCTTTCATTCTGTTTCGTCTCTTTTTTTTCTCGTCACCTCTTGTTTCTCTCATTCACAGCTTTTTGTATCTCATTCTTCATTTTCTGACTCGGGTTTCTTCCTCCTTTCCTCCTCTTGTCTGTCTGTTCCTCTACAGTACATTTAAAAAAAAGCGGTGGAAAAACAACAGTTCTTTCACTTTGAAGTGTGTGTGTGTGTGTGTGTGTGTGTGTGTGTGTGTGTGTGTGTGTGTGTGTGTGTGTGTGTGTGTGTGTGTGCTATTACTGGACTCTAAATTAGAGAGCATAAACGCAGTACTGGCTCCCACAACCACAAAGCATTCTGGGATTTCTGTGTGTCAGAGCTTTCGCTATAAATGAAAACCTCAAAAACTGGGCGCCTCCTTCCCACTACCAAACCCACGTGTGTGTGTGTGTGTGTGTGTGTGTGTACGTGATTGTGTGTCTGACAGTGAGAATCACAGATGCCGTTCACCAGCATGTTAATACTGCTAAGATGGTGTTATCATTTTTCACTGCTTTTATTCATGTTTCTCTTTCGCACTGCTCTCTCCTTCCTCACACGTTTCCGTAACAACGGGGTAATTAGGTTAACGAAGGGCCGGATGGGCGGGGTCATGCAGAGCTGAAACCCAATGCAGTCCAATGGGACTGCAGGAATGTGTATTTCCTGGCAGGCGGCTGATAAGAGCGAGCCGGGGCCATGATAAGGCCTGCCTTCAAACTCCAGATCAGACCCTAAGTGTCGTCGCTGTGAGGCTGGCCTCCATCTGACCAGCAAAACACAGCTCGCTCCACCTCCCCCTCCGTCTGTTGGCCTGTTTGTTTGTTGATGGTAATTTTGTGAGTAACTTTACATTTACTCAGTTTTGTCACTTTTATTTGTTAAGAACTTTCAGCCTGAAGTCTCGTTGAATGTGAATACGGTGGATTCATTCATTAGTTGGTCAACAGAACATTAATCATGAATGTTCTTGATCTTGGACACTTCTTCTTCTTGAGTTTGGTCAGCAGATGGAGGTTTCCTAGTTGTCATGGAGATGGATCTGCAATTATTAGTTAATGTATTAGACGAGAGACAGAAAACTAATCTTTGTTTTCTTGCTCTGGGTCCTACTTCTAAAACGTAAATATTTGCTGGTTTCTATATCAAACACACAATCTCTGGGTTTTAGATTGTTGGTCGGACAAAACAAGACATTTCGAAATGTCACAGCTACATTTTTTTGTTGTTTTTCATTTCCACGAATATCTGACACCTGGGGCAGGCAGTTTATCCATAATATCTGTCATCATATTGTAATTCAAGGGGTTTACAATAAAACTAGACTTCTGTACCTCCCATTTGTCCAAGCACAGGTAGAGAGAGAGACACACACTCAGGACAGAGAGGGGAGAGCAGGAAGAGGTCTCACTCTACTTCAAATTCTGCCTTTTTTCTTTTTACCTGCTGCAGCTTTAATGGACCAAATGAATAATAGAGAAAGATAATCAGCAGCTTCATCAATGATGAAAATAATCATTAGTGGCTGTCCTAATTTTCATGTTAAAGAATATTAATTACCAACTCAACTAATTATTAAAGTGATTAATTTAGTATTAAATGCCGGGTGGAGACCTTTTTTTCTCCTCCTCTGCTGTCATCACTCTTCTTACTAATAAAACCATAACCACGCCACAAAAAAAGAGGCAAGAGGATTTACAGCTTTTCTCTGATTTATGTTTGTAAATCGATACTCTGCGAAATATTTTTCACATTTCATAGGAAAAACTATAAAAAGAGATAATACAGTGTTTGATCCACTGTGCTGTTTTATGATATACTAAAAGAACAAATGATAAAACCTCAGAACAAGGTTGTAGCTTTCCCCTCCAGTCGACCACTAATGAAACCAGATCTCCTCTGCTTTTGAAGCTCTGTTCAAAGAACTTGTTTCCTTAGCTGCATGTCATTGGCGCAGGCATTTTTGACCGCCTCTGGACGAATTCTATCATTGTTCCTCTGGGAGCCCATCTTAGAAAATGGCCACTCAAGGCTGGCTATGTTTATTTGCTCTTAATGGTGGTAGTGTCCTTAAATGAAGTCACAGTGGAAGATAGAGAGTGTGTCGTCCTGCGGGATTGTCTCTAAAGTTCTGCAGGAAGAGGTAAATATCAAGTAAAAAGGGAACAAATCTAAACAGAGGTAATTTTACACGCGGGGAAATTTGAAGGGATACCACTGTTGCAGTGAGAGAGGCTCAGACAAGCAACCGAAGTAGAAATGTACAATGAAATCACAGTTGGATTTCACAAGATGCACGCACGCACATGATCGGATACATAAATGTTTTGTCGTCATCCAATTTGTCGTCTCTGTCCATCAACGTCACAGTTTCTGTTTTCAAACGCCTTCTTCGTATCATCTTTTTTTCTCTGATGACAAAAAGACGATTTACAGCTATCTATTTCTGATACTGGAGTACAACCAAGGCAGAAATATAATCATTATAATAATATAATAATTATAATTACTAAGTTGGTCTTATCTGTGAACAGCAACATTTCATCATAGATTCATTAGGATTCACGCTTTGACAGAGATCTCCTTGTTTGCATACTGATGTTTACCAACTGTGTGTGCGTTTGTGTGCTTAAGTGGTCACTGGTTGCTCACTTGGTTATAGGATGGACACAGGAAGTGAGTATTTATAGACTTGGCCTTCAAGCTTTAAATCAGGAGGGAGCTTCCTGAGTGCTGCACAAAGGGGGGGATTTTATATAGGTGTGTGTTTTTAACGTGTGTTTACGTGTTCTAAACGGAGGTAGAGGACGCGATGAAGGAGGAGCACAGGGAGGCCGCTTGTGCGAACGAGAGCAAGAAATACTGTGTGCGAAAGGCATGTGACTGTGTATGTGTGTGTTTGAATTATTTAGCCCAACGTCCCGACAGAGGAGTGAACGAGGTCAGGAGCTCATTGCTGCAACGTTTTTCCTCTCTCCATCAATCCATCTCTACACCCTTCCACGCACAAGCGCCAACCCCCCCCCCCCCCCCCCCCCTTCATCGCTGCAGAGCTCCTCTTTTCTTCTGCCTGTTTTAATAAACAGGAACTTAGTAACAAAAGGCTTCCCACATGTTACTCATGTCCCCTCAATTATGGGCAAGTCATGAGGGAAGAACATCGATCCAATTAAATACAGACTGTGCGTGTGTGTGTGTGTGTGTGTGTATGTGTGTGTGTGTAAACCTTTGAACCCCAGTGCTTTAAAGCGCTCTTTCAAAGGCGTTTTCAGTTTGAACGAGCCATTGAAGCTAATGAGCTGTGTGCGTGTGTAAAGCCATTTATGTGTGGAAGTGTGAAAAGGTGTGTGTGTGTGTGTGTGTGTGTGGTTGGGAAGGTAGGGATTTTGTAATATGGCTTGCTGGTTGCAGCAGGTTGTTTTTCCTATATGATCTTTTTATAAAATACCACATACACACACACACACACACACACACACACAAACACACAAGCACACACATACACACACACACACACATGCACTGTGGCGGCAGCAGGTGATTCATTCTTAATCTTTCATTCCAACAGTTGTGGATTAGCCCTAATCTTAGCCAGCAGAGACCCAGGTCTGAAAGGCTGACTGACACCGAGAGAGTGTGTGTTCTCGAGTGTATTGTTTATTAAGCCGTATGTGTGACATGGTGATTGTCTTCCGTTGCCGGACTGAGTGGGGTTTCTGTCTGACAGGACATGATATGACTGTGGCAGATTCATGTGACAGATTGACACTGAAAAATTAGAGACAGCAGCAGGAGCAGGAGGAGGTGCTGATAGAGGAAAGCATGACTTGCTTTGACATTAATTCCCTTTCTGACATTTTAAATTTAGCTCCATCACCCCCAAATGTGAGTTATAGCTGTATTAAGTTGGGTTATAGTTTACACAAAGGGCGGCGGCTTCTGATTATCTTCATAATTGATTTATCTGCCAATCATTTTCTTGATGAAGTGATTAATCAAAAGCAACAGGATTTCCAGAAATCACAACCTGGTGATTCAAGATAATCCACAGACCTAGTTGTGAGCGGTTTCATGTAGGAACTACTTTCTATCTGGCGATCTACACCCGCCAATCGTATCACCGCGTGACAGGACGAGAGGTTCGTACTCGTGACCGCGTGAGATGTAAATGTTAATGATGTCCTCGTCGACTGAGCTGAAGCGTTAGCTATCTAAGGAGAGCCGGCAGCTTCAGTAACTGCTCAGACGAGGACGAGAGATGTCGCTGATGAGTTTTTCAAATGTATTTTAAGCACCGCAAGCCAAGTGCCATCTAGTTTCATTATTTTGGAGAGAAGGCAGACATCTCTACGGCCAATATCTCCAACAACGGGCAACTCACACCAAAACAATCTGGCTTGCTAAATAGCACATGTAAGAAGAGAAATATGTACTTTTTTATTTTGGGGTGAATTGTCCCTTTAACAGCCTCAGTTTATTATGATGTTAAGAACAGGGAAAGCAGCAGATTCTCATCTTTGGGATTTTAGTACCAACAACAAACTGATACTTTTATCTGACGCCTTTACCTTTTTTCCCCCTAAAAAAGTCTTTTTTTTCAATATAAAATAAAATGAGCTCAAATGTTGTTTTTTTTGTCTAAACAGAAGCAGTCATACAATATTTTTCCTTGAATAAAAATACACTTGGGGTGCAACCAACGATTATATTCCTTCTCCATAAATCTGCTGATAAATCCTCACAAATGATAAGAAAGTTTTGGCATCTTTCTCGACAAATGACTGAAAACGGTTATCAGAATAGCTGTAAGTTAATTTTCTGTTGTTTGTTCAGTCTAACATAATTATGATTATGATAATTATGAATCAGTCTTAACCAAAAAAGTACTGAGGTTCAATAAGCAGACCTAGTTGCAAGGTGATGAACAAAATTGGGGTTATTTATCTTGATTGTTCTACAATCTCCAATCAAACTTTTTTTTTGTGAAATCAGAGCGTTTTTTCCTCTCTTCTCCTTCACTCGCGGCTGCAGATGAATTTCCATCAGCACTGAAATAGTATCGAGGTTCAGGGCGTCGTGGCAGCCTAGTGGTTAAGAGGCCCATGATTACAATGTTCATGGTCTGATTCTTTTTTCGTTGTTGTAGCACTTCACTCCCCCTTTCTATCCGCCTATTTCCTGTAATGCCCAGTAATGAGGTTCAATACCCAACCCTAATTGTGAGAATAAAATGTTTGGTTTCGTAATCGCTGAACATAAATTGTATCTTATCACCTTTAACAGCCCTTGAGAAAAGTCCCCCCAAAATAAGAAAGAGCAGAAAAGGTGTGGTGACAGATCTTGAGAGTGATTAGATATTGTGTGGAGATTGAGGGAGAGGAGATTAGAAGAGAATGAAAGGGGGGAACGAGGTCAGAAGCAATCACAGACAAAAGTGATCTCGAAGGAGGGGTGGCTAAAGTGCAGCAGAGGAAGAGGGAACCCAGATTGGATAGAAGAACAAAATGCAGCTGACCGGGGAGGCGAAAAAGGAGGGAAGACTAGACAGAATAGAATGTGTTAATATGTAAAAACGCTATGAGTAGCTCATCAGAAAATAGCGTGAGATGAATGGGGAGGGATTGGCTTTAGGTAGAGTGAAATGATAAAAGAGCAGAGGAGCCGACGAGGGCGAAAAAAAGAGAAAATGAAAGGGGAGATGGATGGATTGGTGTCCCGGTAGCAGCAAAGAGAGAGAGAGAAACTGGTGGTTGAGGCAGGCCTGTAAAGAGCTTAGAGCAGCTGAGATGGATTGAATGGAGAGAACAACCTGGACAGGATTACACCGAGACACAAGAGAGAGAGAACGGCTGTAAGAGCAAGATCTTATCATAACCCATGTATCTCCCCGTCCTCTAGTTACATGTTTCCACTGGTTTACTCCGACACTGACCACTTTGCCACTTCGCAAGTTCGCACTTTAATTAAAGCAAGCACAGTATCGAGGAAGTAATGATCACCAATTGTTATACCAAGCACCGTTGGAGCTAATCTATGTGTTAGAACCATCATTCTCCAGCCATTAGTTTCTTAAATCCACCTCTTAATTAATTAGTCGGTGGGTAATGTTGCCTACCGAGGGATGAAGCTTTACTGCTAAAGAACAATCAGAGATGGATGAACACACTCGCACCTGAAGCTCGCTTTCATATTTATTTTTCAGATGAGGTGATTTAACAGAGGCTGAGGATGATAACACTGTCTGGGTGCAACGGGGGAACTCCCGTTCTGCATATTTCACCCATTAATCCTCATTATCTACTTGCCTACACCTGTACCTGCTCCGCGCATTTCTAAAGCTGACAATTTGTGGTTTGAGGGATTTCTGTGTCAAGTTATTTATTGGAGAACCGCAGTTTATCCCTGTGCAATAGCCGGGGGTTGTCAGACATGGTCGGTAAACACAGGTTTTTGGGAAGGACGGTACCAAACCCAGCAGTGTGACATCAAGACCTTGGGATGATGTGCAAAGTCCATGTGCTCAGCTGTCGTTCACCAAGAAAGCAAACAAGCATAATTTCCCCAGATATTATGCTGTTCTCCTAGTAGTTGCATGCGTCCATTAGCTGCAAGTACTTCAACCAAAGAATGATTTGAATATTTTCAAGAGGCCTGAAGATGAAAAACGGTCTGATATTTTACAAGAAAGAAGCCACACATTAAAGAAAAGTCAAGATTAGTAAACCTAATTTTGTCTTTTCTATCTTGTGAACCTTTTCAGGGATAGACACCTGTCAGTCCATGTGCTCCAGTATACTTCAGACCAAATCCATAGGCTCTCATGATACCTGAGGCAATAAAAACACTACAAAAAGCCGTAGAAAACACTCTTAGGTGATGGTGAAGTGTCAGAATTGTAATGCGGCGTTTCCTTAAAGCAGACGAGCTAGACTTCTCTGGTGGGACACACCTCAGTACTCACGTCTTTAGATGTGTCGTATTTTAGATATTTAAACTCCTGCTTCCATACAACCTCTCATTTTTTCAGAGTGCACCTTTTAATGTTGATGGTTCTTCTGCAAGGATCACGTTAGCTGGGCTAGGTGACTACGCTTACTTCAGTAGCCTCAACATATACTAGTACTGTTCCTACTGCTCTCTCCGTGGAAGGTCGAAGGAAAAGGTGCGGATGAATCGGGATGTTTGTGGAACTGTAACGTGGATTGGTGAAGGCTTGCAGGATTTAACCTGTATTTAAACAGGCAATCTCATTCTCCTTTTAATTAATTGCCTTTTCTCTTAGTATATAAAATGCTGAATAAAGAAAACAATATTGTCCAAGGTATCGTTTACAGTTGTCTTGTTTTGCCCCAACAACTGTCTAAAAACCCAAAGATATCCGGTTCACAATAGTAGAAGTTGAGACGGGATGGGAGTAAAAACAAAACCCCACTTGTATCCAAACAATAGCTGACACTGAAAAGCACAGGCAAATGTCAACTTGTGCGTAAGCAAGATGTTTTTGTCTTTTTTTAACGTAAATAACGTGCAACAACAATGTGCAGATAAAAGACGAGACTGTTCACTCATGACGGACTGATATGGACACTTGTGCAGACACACTCGTAGTCTGTTTGACTGTCTAAAGCTAGACTGCAGCTCTGATTAATACCTGCTGTTGAAACATGTTATGCCAATGTCATAGGAAAATAGTATGATGAAGATGATGTATTCTGTGGGTAACAGGGGCGGGACTAGATAAGCTTTTGCTTCTCTGGCTTTCCCTTTCGGACATATGAATTGTATGATTTAAACTAAGACAATGTGTGATTATGATTGATCTGACACGCCCAAAATAAACAAATAAATACAATATATATATATATATATTTATATATAAATGAATTGTTGTCTTTTTTCATAGTCATCATTTCTAAAACAGAATCCCCTGTTCATCCTGTATATAAACATGGAGTCTTTGGAGGATGTGGGTGTAAAAGGGTTAAACATGTAGTGATCCAAGTGGTGGGTCCTGATCCCAGTCTCCGCCTCATACAATCATATCAGATGATGCAAACTATAAAATAACATCCGCAGAGACAACATATGAGCCATTCATTGAAACCAATCTGGACAAAGTGGAAAATGTCTTATTAATTTCCTTACTAGTTCCTCATGGTTGCTCGTGAGTCTTCTGACACTGATTCATTAGAGTTAATCAGTATCTCATGATAAACATCTGATTAGGTCACAAGCATTCAGTCTGTGTGGACCGTGAAGACTGAGACCATATGCTGCTCTCGCCTTATCGACCGTCCGCTGCCACATCTTACAACCTGCGTAATTAATGCTGGATATCAAGAGCTGTTATGATACACAAAGAATCAATCGACTTGTGTTACTGCGCCGGCGGTCCCTTTTGGCCTCCCCGCTCAGAAGGCTCGGGAATGGCTGGCAGTTCGCGAAAAGTCAGTCAACCAATGGGAAGGAGCCAAGAGAGCGTAGCAAGGTCAGCTGCTCAGGTTGCCCTCCGGAGCAGCAATTTGTTTACCTCCTCCTTGTGTGTGTGTGTGAGAGAGAGAAGAATAGAGGTATGGCATGATAATCATATGCATCATGCCCTCTGCACACACACTCGCAAAGGTGCATCTTTCCATTCCAGATTGAATTACACAGGGCTGATTGGATTTTTCTCCTCTCCATCAAAGACAAAAACACTCCTCTCTCATTCTCCATCCCCCCCTGCCCCCATAGCCCATACATCCCATCACCACTCCTTGCTTTTTCCTCTAAAGCATTCTCCATTTGCACCTTTTCAACTCTAAAACTCTGCCTTTTATGCATTGATTTCTCTCCCTCCCCTTGTTATACTCCTTCCGTGCGGTCTGTAAAGTTGCATGACTTTCATTAGTCTGATTACAGAAGCTGTAATTATATGATGCTGCCTTGTGATTCACATCGGGCTAGAAATGTGATTCTCATCACCGTCCTGTTTGTGTGTGGATTTCCTTATATGCGTGTGTGTGTGTGTATGTTATGGTTTTCGATTTAGGGCTGAGAAGAGACCATTGATTACTGTTTCTGAGTGTACTCTGAGTGCCCCTTTCTCTCTCTCGCTCTCTCCTACACAAAGACATCATGGTCTGCGGGGCGCTCGCTCTCACAGCCGCATTTCTGAGCCCCCTTTGAAAAGTTCCTTAGAAACACGAGAAAAGTTCCAGCCACAGGCGCCACGCCCTCCTGCTGGCCCTGCAGAAATAGGCCCATTGAGCCACACACAAATACACACATATAAAATCGGCATTCAGCCTCGCTCCTTCTCCTCTCTCCCTGGCACTTTATAGAAGGAGCCACAAAAACACAGTCATTGACCCACCAGCTAACCAGCAGCCTTCACTGCTCACTGCAACATTTCTCCTACCGAACATCAATACGCACACAAACACACGGTTGTGCATTGTGAAGTGTGGGAGCAGCAGTTGTGTCAGAATCTCAAGGCATTTCTGGCAACAGGACAGCGACACACACACACACACACACACACACACACACACACACACACACACACACACACACACACACATGCATGTTTCATAAGGTCATATATAATGGAGGAGGATTCCACGCAGAGAGGCCTCGTGTGTGGGTCTGCGTGTGTTTGTGAATGTGTGTGTGTGTGTGTGTGTGTGTGTGTGTGTGTGTCTGTGCGCCAGCCTTGAGATGTGGTCTTTAATCCTGTTGGATTGTCAGATTAGTGTAACAGCTGGGTCCTACATACAGATATACATCTCTCTCTGCCTCTGTATCACCCCTCCTCCCATCATTCTGCTCCCCTATACTCGGCCAAGAGATGAGTGGATCTACTGTGTGTGTGTGTGTGTGTGTGTGTGTGTGTGTGTGTGTGTGTGTGTGTGTGTGTGTGTGTGTGTGTGTGTGTGTGTGTGTGTGTGTGTGTGTGTGTGTGTCAGTCTCACAGCTCCAGCTGATGTGTCCCCTCACGATCATGTGATCTCTATTGAGTCTGCAGCGAGTTTGTTTCAGCGTCGGCTGCTTGTTTTGTCAGAGATACCGAGACATAACAAGTTAAAGTAATAATCTAGAAGATTATCATTTCTAAATACATTTCTGTTGAGCCTAGGGCCCAGTGATGATAACCCTTGCATATGCAGTATTACGGACTGTCAGTGACACGTTTTCCATCACCGAGCACTGTGGTTGGTCCCCCAGAGAGGGTAGGTGGAGCTAAGGCGACAGACTCACTCGTCTCACAAACGAGTATAGCTCCGTGAAGTGAAATCTAAAAACACACCTGCAATTACTTCTTCTCCCCATAGGTTCCACCAAAGAGATTGACTGTAAACAGAATTTGCTGCAGAGGGGGGCAGTGTGTTCATTTATCCCATCCCAGATTTCAGTCAAGGTTAATTTGGCATCAACTTTGGTTACGGCGAGTTAACAGAAAGCGCAGTGTAATACCAAACAGTCCTTGAGCAGCTACTTTCACCGCATTCTGATTTCCTGCTGCGCAAAAATATCCCTCAACAACAATCACAATCTGCCCTAACGTTAGTAATGAATCCTTCACAATAAAGCCACCCTTTGTTTTGCCACATTTAATGTGAAGCAGCAGTGGTAGGAGGTGTTGCATTAGCCGTGACCTGATGCCGCTTTGATACGGCTGCAGGAAAGTAAGGCTGATATTAATGAGATAAGATTACATAACACTATTTACATTCATGCATTGTTTCATGTGAATCCCTAGTGCGTAGGTCAGCAATTTGAATCCCATGCTTCCAATAAAAAACATTATATAAAGAGGTAATTACAGAAAAACAGAACCATAAATGTATATAAGGTTTGCAAGAGGTCAAGATGTCTGCTTGTGAATTACATTAGCATTTAAGCTGCTACAGCAAGGGCAGTTCTCCACATAATCAATGGAGCGAAACCAGATTCTACTGTATTTTAGAACCCATTTATTAAAAGTAAACCTAGGTTTCTTCATGACCTCCATAATCAATTTTATTTAAAAAAAAGGAGGGCAGGTAGCCTTCCACCTAATGAGGATTAATCGTCGAGCTAACAATGAAGCAAATGCTGATTTATAAGAACAGAAGCCTTTGACTGATTTGAATGCTAATGCTACGCTCTGGTGAAGGTACACTGAACATTGCCATGAATGGATTTGGGTCTATGGTTTTGTAACAGATATACAGTATGATATACACATTTAAGGTCTCTCTGCATGAAAATTGACTTCAATATCCTTTCAGTGATCCAGATGCATGTTTTCTTTTCCTCTCCACTGTGCACCTGTTCTATCCCTGCAGCTCACTGACCAAGCCATTCACTGCACCATATACCATATTTAGCAAATGCGTGACTTTCCATGAGGGCATTCATCAGTTAGATCATAACTCAGTGGAAAAGATAATATTAGAAAGATAATATTAGTGCTTGGATGCTTTTCAGTCGTGGTTTGGTGCTGCAGTAAGAAAGCTTTAGGGGCTGAGCGAGCTGGAATAACAAACTAGAGCCGGTGTAATGCCATCCTCCCACAGGTTTTGTACGGGGAATAAATACGGCCAAGGTGGCTGAGATTTGGATCAGCCGCGGTAGCGCTATCAGGAATTTGATCGGTAGATAAGACTAAAAATAGTGGAGGAGTTTCACTCATTTCCTGGCTGTGTACATGAGCATGTTTACAGGTTTGCTCGGTGGTTCATCCATTGGTCACAGAGAGCACTCGTGTGTGAAAAACTGGGACAAACATGCTGGAAAAGATCAGAAATGTGTTTGGCAGTGGACTAAATCAATGTTTCTACCCTCCCACTCAGCAGCACTTACAGCAGCAGGATCTTTTTGCTGTTAAATAGCAGTTTTAGATGATTACATATTCAAAACTAACACAAGCACCAATAAATACCAAACTGTAGTTTTGTTTAATAATAATTAGTCTGAACACTGACATCTAATATATTTTGTATTAATCCCTAGGTATTCTTATTTAATCCAAGACACCCATAACCACTTCCCATCTTTTAAACAGCTAATCAGTGTAAAATTGCTCAGCGGGTTCCTTCTTGCAAACACAAAGTGATGCCTGCTTATGACCCCCTGCTGCCGCTGTTACTGCAGAGAATCTCTTGACACTAAGTGATAATTTAACTTCAAAATCTGGAAGCTGTTTTACTGGTTGTGGTCCGGGAGGAGACATTCATCACATACATTAAAACTATGACAGTAAATGTATTTATCAGGACAGAGACTTATATATAATGTATCTTGCATTTCCTATGTAAAGGCACAATCCTTGATATCTTTTTTTTTTAATCGCCTAATAGCGTTCAGTTGAGTTCATAGTTGAGTATCAAAGGCTTAAAGAGGTATTTTACCCATTTTAATCCAGGTCTGTGTCAAGGCATTGTGGGTATTGTGTTCAGATGAACGGTGTTTGACCTGTCTATGTGGCGGAAGTCCCAGCAGAACAAAAATCCCCCGAATGGTGTGAAATCTGTCGCATATCGTCAGGGTGCGATGACCGTGTTTTTGAAATGTAGTGATTTAGAGTCACAGTTATTTATTTAAAAAAGGGAAGCATCAGTAAATGGTGTCAGTGGGCCCCAAAGCAACATTTTTTATTGGTGAGGTATGTAGAGATAACATTTTTAACTGTAATATCAGATATCTGTTGATAATTAGTCTGATGTGATACAGATCTTCCCTATATCGCTGCACTGTGTATACCTAAGCTGGAGTAAGACTATTTTAAAATCAGTAAAGCAGTTTGAATATATTTGACAGCAGTGGTCATTTAAGAGACCTGCATAACATCTTCTGATTGTTTACTATAATATTGTGTTTACAGGCTATTGTATTTTGTATAATTTCCATCACCAGTTTTTATGCATTTTGGAAACAGATTAAAAAAAATCTAAATATTGTGAAAACAAAAATTACCCTGTCGATCAAGATGCAACAAGCCATGGATCAAGTAAATCTTATGTGAAGCATGTGACTGAAGAATCAGATCTGTGTAATGCAATGAGGAGACTGTAAACATTCTACAAATGAATACATGAAACGAACAAAAATGCTATATTCCCAATCCTGTTTCCACATTGTTTCGCCGCGTTTGAGGTTTTTGCATGGAGCTCTTTTAATCAGCACCGCCAGCTGTTTATCTTGATGAACCAACTCCTAATATTTACACAACAGTAGTGGATTGGAACCATGCATTCATTTGCATTTGCTTTTGCTGATTTTCTAACAAAAAAAATTCCATTGAAATTTGGGTTACATTTGGATGGAAACTCAGCTAGCCCCGACCTGCTGTTGCAGGGAGTTTTGGACAGACTCTCTTCATCTCGACCACCAACAACAACAAGAACTTTAACCTGCAAAATGCCACAGAAAAGGGACCCTTCTATGTGCATGTGCCCATGGGCCCATTGGCTCACTATCTTTCCATGAATAAGGGAGTATATTTTTAGAATTCTAAGTCACCTACATAGACAGGTTTTCTTTGGCCCCCTTGGCTGTAGTGTGCAGGTGTTAGCTGTTATAAGTGCACTTGACGTCACTGCTGCTGGTACTGTCTCGACATCCACCGTCTGTGTGTGTGTGTGTGTGTGTGTGTGTGTGTGTGTGTGTGTGTGTGTGTGTGTGTGTGTGTTATAAGATGTCGTGTGAGCTGTGTGACTGTGCAGAGGCTTTCTGTGTTAATCTCAGCTGAAGGTGGCAGGTGTCTTAACCAGGCCGTCACCTGGTAACCTACTCACACACGCACTCACACACCGCCTGCCCTCTAGCTCTCTCACATCTCCTCGTCTGACTGAGAGCGTGTTAGCATCGAGGCAGCTGGCTTCCGTCCAACCTGCCCAGCTGGAAGGAGACGGAGAGTCAAGGCGGAGGGTGAAGGCGAAAAAAAAAGCAAAAGATGGAGCGAGATTAGAGGTCACTACTGACAGGTTCCGGGGATGCACTCCGGAAAGATGGATGGGTGTGGTGAAAACAACACAAACCGTAAACAGGCTGCAGTTTTTCCTGTAAATGTAGAGAGTAGTCAGAGGGTACGTGGAAAGCAGTCTGGCCGTTTCCAGATAAAGAGTTATCAACGGCCCACTTCTGTCAGCCGGCAGCATGGCTCAAACTCTCCACCTCTAACCAGTATAGGTCAGCTCTGGAGAGGAGCAGACACAAAGAAGACCGTGAATCAGCAGCCGCTTTATGAAGCGTGGGCACTCCACCTACAGCGAATTTAACTGAAGGGTGATGTAGAAATCACCTTACCTCATTTTAGGGGCTGATATGGGTCTCGAATTTCTGCCAGGTGATTATTGTTTTGTTTTGTCTTTTAGTCAGAGCTGTCATAAAGTGTTCAAGTTTAAGCTAAGATGATGCACACGCATGGTGGATGTGGCTCTGCTCATGTGGTAGAAGAAAAATGAGCGAGCTCAACACAGACAGAGCCTGAAATACACACCATTAATGAAAATGTCATGTCATCAGTGATTTGACAGTGTATTTGAGAACGTATGGCGACAAAACATCTTAAATGCTGTCTGATCTGCTAAGTAGCTCCAGTACTTGATGCGCTTCAAGTCAAGAGGTCGTCAACCTGACCCCTCCAGCAGGTCACAAGACAAATCTGAGGAACGGCAAGATGCTTAATGGATTAGGAAATATTATTCTTCAACATCGTTTGTATCCATTCTTTATGTCTATATGTACTCTTGATTTTTTTTTTTTTAAATTGTAAAATGAACTTACCTGATCGCAAACAATCATTAACGTCAGTGAAACTGAAGTTGGAGTCGTCAGTAATGCGACGTATTTCCTAGTGTTACTGGATATGTGTGCTGGTTATAGCAATGCAGGTGATTTCCTAATGATCAAATGTGGTTTTGTGCATTGGGCAGCGTAAACTTAGTCAAGATGCTTATTCAAGATGTTCAAGATAACTCATCAAAATAAAGAAAAATGAAATCAAAACACACATTATATTTTGCATATAACAAGAGATAACACCAGCCCAGGATTAGAACTTAAAAACGTCTTTTGTATTTCACTGAAATCATTTTAGAGGAGAAAATCTCTCTTTGGTCAAACTGCTCACATCTCAGACGTATACAACCTGTGATACACACAGACACAACTTCCTTTTGTGGGGTTAATAATCAAAAAGTTGGAAATTACTGTAGCCAGTGTTGCAATTACAAAAACACACAGAGGTGAACTCTGACTGTGGCATTTGGACTGTAGTCTTTTTGTAGTATTTGTAATGCTACTTGAGAAAACATCGATTGAAAGTTGATTTATTACCTTCCTAAATTAATGGTGTGGTTTGAAAAATGGATGTGAAAAGAGAAAACAATGGACACAACCTCAGTGCCTTTCATTTTATTTCTTTTACCCTCTTCTCCTCCGTGGATGCGGTGAACGGAGGGCCGAGCGAGAGGAGCGGGCCGAGCGAGAGGAGTGGGACTCGCGCTCAGATGGTGCCAGAAAGCAGAGGGAGTGTTGAAATGATTCTTCACAGTTTTGAGAGCTCAGAGATGCTGCAGCAGTCGAGAACATTTGCTCTGATAACATCTCACATATTAAAAAGCACAAATTAAAGATTATTTCTTCAAAGCGGAGCAGCCTTACATCTACTGTCACAGGAGCTTAAAATGCTGCTGTGTGTGTGTGTGTTTGTGTGTGTGTGTGTACGTGTGTGTGCGTGTGTGCGTGCGTGCATGCCAGGCATTGTGCAGCAGCAGCTTCAGCCTCTCGGGTTACTGAGGAATGCATTTGAAGTCAATCACAATGAAGCTCTCTATCTGCCCAGTTAGTCCTGAAGGGGATATCTGAACTGAACCAGACCAGTCAGAAAATCAACAAAAAAAAACATCTTTGGGTCTCACACATCTTCCACCAAGTGCGTGTGTGTGTGTGTGTGTGTGTGTGTGTGTGTGTGTGTGTAACCTGGTTTGCCTCCTTTTGTTATCTGACTTCCTGCATCATCTAATGTTAACTGAGCTGCATACGCCCATTGTTCCTAGATACAAAACCCACCCCGTGGTCATCATCTTTCTCTCTCTCTCTCTCTCTCACACACACACACACACACACACACACACACACACACACACACACACACACACACACACACACACACAGTCCCTCCCCTCATCGTCAGGTCGCTACAGTGCTGCCACTTTAATATCACACGCTCACACATTTTTAATCTCACAGTTCTTAGTTCTTCGTTAAATTAAAACCTGGAACAATCCAGCTCCGGTGGAACGTTAATATCTGTGAAGTATTGTCAGCTCAGGTAAAAAAATCCAGGCCCTTGTAGCTGTAAAATGAGCTGATACACACACACATACACACACTGACAGCAGCTATAGCTTTACAGGATCAAATGTATAGTGCCAAAGCCTGATGTCAGCTTTAGATCAAGTTCATACCTGAGTCACTGCAAATGTTGCAACACCCCTCAGAGGACGCACCTGTGTTCGCTTTGTCAGGACATGACAGACAGATTCTTTTGTACTTCAATTTCATGTTTTCCCCTTCTCCGTTTACACAAGTATACATAATGATATATTCTAACGTTCCCAGATCATTTGAAAATGACTCAAACTGGCACCGCATCTCTTACAATGGCGGTGCTTCATACATTGCCAAAAACCAGAATTGCATTCAATCCGCAGATCCATTGGAATATCTTACAGTTTCCTTTTATAACCAACGGGAACAAAACGCAGCGGTGGAGGGAAATTGAGGGCAACATACAGACGATTTTTGCCCTGGGTTATGCATGTGGTGGAGGAGAGCTCGTTGTGTCTCGCTGTGGTTAGTTAGCTATGTGGCGCGGGCAGAGAGCACAGCTGTTTATAGATCCTGAAACTGAGGCAAAATGCAGAGCTGGCGACCCCCAAAATCACGTTAAACACATACGTGCACACACACCCACGCACATAGGTATGAAGGGCATTTGTGTGTGCATGTAAACACGCACCACAAACAAAACCTGTGATTATACCCATTCTCACACACACACACACACACACACACACACACACACACACACACACACACACACACACACACACACACACACACACACACACACACACACACACACACACACACACACACAGGCACAGACTGTAATTACATACAATGACGCACTACTGCCCACCATACCGTGAAGTCACACTTATAATATCATCTCATAAATTAAACATGTTGAGACACAGAGGGTGATTACATATTACTGTTAAAGGTTAGGTTAAATATAGATCTAAATACACACACATCATGGACAGACAGCAGACTAGCCTCTGCAGCAACAGTAGGTCCTGGAGGTTGTTGTGTGTATAGGGGACTTGTCAAAGGGGCCCCAGGGGTGGGCTCTGGTGCCGCTTTGGGGGGTGGGGGTGTGTGTTTATTTAAGCGTGTGTGTGTGTGTGTGTTTTGGGATCACGCTGAACTTAGGGGGCCAGCCTCGAGATAAGAAACGGGAGTTTAAGATGAAAGGAAAATGGGGAGAGGATGGGGATATACTGGCACAGAGTTTGTGGAGGGTGGGAGGCACAGATAGAGAGGAAAGAGGGGGGTGGGGGTTGGGGGGGCTGGAGAAGCAGACTGGTTTGATGTTGGTTTTCAGGATTGTTTATTTGGCGTTATGTAACACCTTCGCTTATGTAGCTTGAGCTCTTTTACGTGTTTGAGAGTGTGTGTGTGTGCTCATGGATGTGTGTGTCTAGTAGCTGGGAGATGGGAATTTCTGTGAAAGGCAAAGGTTGCCCATAGCAACGGCCTTCATTGTAAAACTGATCCACAACACACACACACACACACACACATTTACACCACACTTGAACTGAAACTTCTTTTCAGAACTTTTTGGCACTTTCTGGGTTCAAGATCACGAGGCCTTCACGCACTCGAAGCGCAACGCACACACACTCTCATTCCGGTTTGTGAAGCCCATACCCTCAGTGCGTTGAGGCTCCAAACAACTTCAAGTCAATTTCATTTTCAGGAGGTACATATAGCGTTTCAACTGCACCTCATGCTGAGATGTGATGGACTGAGATGCTCGGGTTTCTAGATTCCATTATGCTTTTATTGGCTTTTAAAGGCATCAGGTTTCCTCTGTCTGGAGCCAGGGAGGAGCCTCTGCTTATGAGTGTGTGTGGGTGTGTGTGTGTGTGTGTGTGTGTGTGTGTACATTAGCATCACACAGGCTAGCAAAGACACAGCTCAGTAGGGCCTCAGGATGGGCTTAAGATTGCTGAGAAGATAAGTTTGTTTTGGTCACATTTTCAGCAGTGGACTGACTGTTTTCCAATACCTGGAGCAAAACTGAGCCTTTTGTTCTCGGCATTGCAACATTGTACTACTTAGTGTGAACTGAGCCGAATCTAAGCACAAAATGCAGCAATAGACGTATTCAGCTCCTTTACTTCATAAAAGTAGCAACACCACACTGTAGAAATACAGCACAAGTTACAAAGTTCTGTATTTAAACTTTTAATTAAGTAAAAGTACGGTATAAAAAGAGATGTATGTAAAAAAGGGTTCGTTCCCAGGAAGTATCAAAATAGAAGTAGTCATTATGCAGTATAGCCCATTTCAGAGTGTAATAATAGTATATATTATAATACATTTAAATACTGAGTTATTTCTACTTGTGTCATAAAGCATTACATTGTTGAAACTATTAGAGGTGGAGGTAATTTCAGCGTCTTTACTCAGAAACTATACCTGTCAATAGGAGTATTATATATACTAATATTATAGTATTATAGGAGTAAGTATGAAATAAAGGAAAATGGAAATATATAAAGTACAAATGCCTCATACTTGTACTGTACAGTACGTGAGTAAATACTAACACTTGTACATATGTAGAAATCAATAAAGAGACAGTATATTAAAAATATACATGTATTATTACATATATACTGTATGTTCATATGTTCTTTCTCGTTCAAGTGAATGCGAAAGCATGTCGAAACTTTTTTCTGGTACTGTGTATGTATTAGTATTATATTATATTTGTCTGCGAATACTTGGACACTTACATAGTGTGGTATAATGTACAGTAGTATGAAATGCATCTTTGTGCTGCAGTACGGGCGGTGTCTCTTAAGTGCATGCATTCGATAGCAGCGTAAGTTGCCCCTGTGTGATGGGTGAGTGCTAAAGTGTGTGTTTAAGCATCGCAGGGAAGGGGGATTGAGGTCAAGAGAAAGAGAGAGATGAAAGAGAGGAATGAAGAGAGAGAGAGGAGGGATCAGCCTCAGAGTGACCGGAGGCCGAGGTCAATCACTTCAGAGGTTCAAACCCCCAAACGATCCACGACTAATCTCTCTTACCTGACCCTGAAGACTGACGTGGTGCTTTCCCCCCCACAGATGTACATGAAATAGGTCTGGATTAAGGTGCGGTGATGAGCAGGGAGGATGCTGTGAAATGATCCATGAGGCAGTCAGAGAGCACTCAGAGTGCAGCTGTAAAACTCAAATGTATAGCACTGGCTTTATTCAAATGAAGCGGTGATAGCCAGACTATGCAATATATTCAAACAGACAACTAAACCTTATCCTCAATCATCTCATCTCAAAATCCAAGATGGTTTACTCGTCCTATGCACAACAATTACAGCAGCGGTCGTCAGGAATTTTTGATTCTCATCTCCTTCAACATGCAATATAAAAAAAAAATGTATAAGAGAAACACAAGTAAAGAGAGCAACCTTAGACCTAAACAAACCCAACAGTAGTGCAAAGACACAGTGCACATTAAAATGTAAGCAGTTAGTTGATTGTTTATCCGACTGGCTAACACTTTATCAAGGAAATATGACTGACTCTCGTTCAAGCTTCTCAAACGTGAGAAGAATTTATGTTCTCTGTTTTATATCTTTGGAAATTTAGATATCTTTGGGTTTTATACTGTACGTTGGATTAACTACTACTCTTGGGTAACGTTTCTCACTATTTTCTAACATTTTACAAATCAAAAAGATAAAATTGTCATTTTAGTTGATGATGTAGCTAATTGTTAGTCGACAGCCTTAGTTTAAAAGCTATCTGCTTCTCCGTACTCTGCTACTTTACAGGCTAAGCATTGCTTGCAACTGACACGTCAACAGAGACTGAATGAAACCCCTCTCTCCTTAAAGGCTTTGATGTTCCTCTGCCAAAATCCCAGCTTTAGATCAACTCATTAACTATGCTCCACCATGGAGCCACAGACGGACAGATGTTACCCCGTCCACCATAATGCTGCACCTCCTGTGTGCATGTCTGTGTGCGTGTGTGTGTGTGTATGTGAGTGTGTGTGTGTGCGCATGTAATCTGCCAAAGTGGTTTCTCTCCTCGAATTAAATGACAGCTCAGTGATACACGATGAATAACCTCGATCATGTCCGTGTCTCCCACAGGGACAGACTTGGTCGCCGTCTATCGATGACGAAGGCTCGACGAGAGATGAGTTCTACGACGATGAGGACCTCTACTCGGGCTCCGGCTCTGGCTGTAAGTAGTGTGTGTGTGTGTGTGTGTGTGTGTGTGTGTGTGTGGGGGGGGTTACACACTCACGCCCTGATTCTCTCAAACTCGACAGCTGCTGGGTTTCAAACTGCTGACCCTGAAGACCCCCACCCCCAACGCCCCCTGGCCCCCCCTCTGTGTCCTCGAGTTATGGTCGCTCTGGTCCCCAGGACTCACATGCAGAGAGGCCACGCACACACACAGTCACACAATCCAAACATTTGGCCTGACGGAGAGTTTTGATTCAGGTTTATTGAACTTTTAAACACAGACACACCCGTACAAACAAACAAACAGCAACCTGTGCTGGATTCCCCCCTCATCTTATTTACTCTAATCTGATTACAGTCCACACAGATTAAGCAGTTGTGTGCACCTACATGCGAGCGTATGTCTGCGTTTGAGCGAGCTGGCCGTCTGCGTGTGTTGGAATTACCTACTTAACGTAAAGCACGTTGGTGTAATTCAGTCTGATTTTCTGATCTGGCTGCCGAAGCTCGAGCATGGCATTCTTTATTAAGCATGACTCATTGAGGGCTGCCCTCAGTTCAGGCACTGCGCTACAGTGGCGAGCGCGCATAAAATAAATTACAATTCAGAGCAGGAGAGTGCAGCAGAGGCACCCCCATGTTTGAAACAGCAGCCTGGCAAATTGCTTTACCTCAAACTGTGATACAGAGCTGTCTGATTCCGAGGGAAAAGCTAATTTCCAACAGACGGATGTGCAGTTTGTGTCGCCGCTGCATCAGAATGTGGCATTTTGAGGCGTCTGATTTGAAGTTTAACAGAAGCTGCATTGTTCCAGTCTATATTTCGATACCCTCTGCAGCTCCTCTGTCAGCCTTCATGTCTTTGTGGCTGTAAATTCAATTTGATTCTCTTTCAACCCGGCGAGCTACTGTAACAAAATGAAAGGTGCTATAATACTGTGAGATTTAGGAAGAAAAAGGATCAGTCAACATCATTCGCTCTCTCCTCTCTTCTCTTCTACACTATGTCCAGAGCGCTGTTTACATGCAGCCTCCTTTTTCAGGTCATTTCCGTAAAAATGCACACTCTAAAACGCCAAAACATGAAGAAAACAGTCCCTTGTCTTCATCTTCAGTCAGCCGAGAACAAGACTGCACATCACCGCCAACATCTGCTGTGGAGAGGGACAGACCGCCTGCTCTCAGTTGGTTAAACCCTGTTCTGCTCTCCATGTTTTACAGTTTTTCTTGAAAACTAAGAAACTTAATGAAACTGTGGTCAACTCGATCTTAATCATCACTTTCTAAGCACAGCAGAAGTTTTCACTTGCAAGTGTTTTAAAACTTTTTCATTGGTTTCACACATTTTCACACCCTTTTTTAAAACAGTTCACAAAGATCTCATCGAAAGACACACAACTTTATTGGATTAACAGTGTTTCAATAGCAAACACGGCGTCAACAAGATATGTGTAATGATTTTTTAGAGAAAACATCATTGATGTGTGAGGTTTAAACAACTTGTAGGTAGTCTGCTTTGCCGAATGTGTGGGAGGCTTCAATAGGAAATCATAGCACCCTGGCACTACTGACTCCCGAAACCTCAAGATACTTAAGATGAGATTGAGTGGATCTGAGATCTTAGAAATATGAACGGATGTAGCAATGAAACTATTGGGAGGGCTACGGACCATGGTTTGTAGTAATTGTTCTGGTAAATTGCCGGTTGAGGAGAGTATGTGGTGGTAGTGTTGGTGGAACGGGAATCGCGTAGGAGAAGATACGTCAACGTTATGCTCTGGGACTTCCCAAATCGCATGTGGTGCGTCTTGAAATGATGCAGAGGTGATTATACTCTGAAGTAAAGGCGAGTGTGAGCTAACGGACTTAATTGAATAAGTTTGCTTCAGAGAATACCACAGTGTTTTCATGCTGGCGCGACTGCATGGGGTCGAAGTGAAAGTTTTTTATAGCATCAAATAATCGTAATGATAATTAAAGGCAAATGTACAAGAAAATCAAACCCTTGAACAACACTTGTGATTAAAAAAAATACCTATATTGGCGGAAAAATGTAGTTTGATTAGTTTGGCCCATCCGCTAACATAGAGGGGCCCATACAGCAGCCAGCCACCAGGGAGCGATCAAGATATCTTGGCTTCACTTTTGGGGAGCCCTCAAGCTGCCCATCGTTATATATAGTCTGGTTTAGGTCTGTGTGTGAACTGTTTTACTTTTTAAACATTACTTCTGAGTGGACTGACGTGTTCAAGCGAATGAGTAAAAACTGTAATACATATAAGCTGAACTCACAATTTACTGTAGTTGTTTTCAGGTGATGTATTCTCTCTTTCCTAGACAAATAACCAAGTCCAGTTGTTTTTGACTAAAATTTCTTTAGGCATGACAATGACCTGGACAAATGAGAATATTCACAGGCTTATTCTCTCTTTGTGTTGTCAGACAGCTAAACGAGGAGAAAATTACATTTTGATTGCAGCTGTGATTGCTGCGCTTTGTCGTCAATAAAATCACTACTTTATGATCCTGAAGTCATTTGACAAAACAAACAGAGCCGCGCTGTGTGATTGGCTGTATCGACATTTAAGATGAGTGATCACGAGAGAAGGGACAGACGGTTGTCTTCTTAAAGGAGCACTGCACGGTTTTTAAACATAAAGGTCAGTTTACTCATCATGGAGAGTACTCAGCCTGTGCTGCCTAATGTCTTATCTGGATCTAAAGGAGCTTTGTCAAGACTGAAAAAAAAATAACGTCATAGCAATGTCAACAAGGACTTCAAGGGCCTGGAGTTTACAGTAAACAATGGGGGTGTTTACCAAGGAGGCTCACACTGAAAAAGGTGATATTTGTTGCATGATGGGAAATGTAGTTTCCAGCTCTTTTGGAGCTTGACTCATAAAATGACTAAAGGATAGGATATCCTGGTCTCTGCTTCACAGATTTTGATCATTATTTTTCTTTTTTAGCTTGTGGATTGTGAGTCCTCCAACCTTACGGAAGTGCAATACAAAAGTGATTGAATGCTCCTTTAATTTTACTGTCACACAGCCCTAAACCGGGCTTGCATCATTCATCTTTTTGGATCAAATTGCCTGTGTAATGCCAAAAGATGATCTTTAAAAAATCAATCTTTCTATATAGTGCACTATCATTACTATATTTCTAGTGTGAAATGTGTGCATGATATTGTGTCAGTCCCACAGTGAAATGCATCATATTTTATAGATCCTAAAAAATACAGCCATACAGTCACAGTGATAATAAGTAATAATAACTTGCAAAAACACATTGATTTGTGATTGTGAATTAGAAGCCATCAAACATAGGAAGTGGCTGCAAGTGTGCAACCAATCACATTCCCTGTGATTCATCTGCAATAGGAAGGAAAAGAACGTCGCAACTACTTGTATGCAAGTTTGACAGTGTCCAGGAGTTTGTTTGCAACTCTTGACCTACTTGTTCCTCCTCTACGCACCTGTCTCATGAAATAGATGTGCAGAGTATTCTTGTGTCTTGACTGAGTGTCTTGACTGACTATGTGTCTGAAATCTCAATTTACAGTTCAGTAGAGAGTACATTATTGAGTGTTTGTTATGGAGCAGAGAATGAGTGTCCAAGGGATTGATTTCTCACTTTCTGATTTACTGGTTGTGTGGGTGTTTGAGTATGTGGGTGGGTGTGTGGGTTGAGAGTGATGAACGGGATGTGTCATTTTTTAATTCAGATCCTCTTTTCTCCCCTCCAGTTCCTGAGATCAGTATGAGGCCGACATCGGCGGGTGTGTCCTTCACCACAGAAGAGCCCCTCCTCCTCTCCACCACCCAGGCCACTGGCCCCGCCCCCTCCGCCCTGCCTGCAGCTGAGCCGAGCCCCGACCCGGAGGACCCTACCGCCACCCCGCTGCCCACCGAGGCCGATGGAGAGAGTGGTGCGTTCTGGGATAGAGAGAGAGAGCTGGAGAAGGAGAAGGAGTTAGAGAGGGAGAGGGAGAAAGAGCAAGAGAGGCAGAGGGAACTGGAAAAGGAGAGAGAGAGGCAGAGACAGCTGGAGAGGGAGAGAGAGAGGGAAAAAGAGAGGGAGCGGGTCAGAGAGATGGAGAGAGAACGGGAGAAGGAGAGAGAGCGTGAGCGAGAGAGGGAACGTGAGAGAGAGCGAGAGAAGGAGAGAGAAAGGCAGAGAGAGCTGGAGCGAATCAGGGCCGCAGCCGCCCAGACCACCGCCGTCCCAAGATCCCCCGCTGCCATCCCCGTGGTGACCACCAACCCGGCGACCAGCCCGTCAGAAAGTGCAGTGCCTTCTGCCGGTTCGGATGACGTGAGCACCACTGAAGAAGAGGAGGATGTCTACCTGTCACCTGAACCCTCAGCGTTTTTCCCAGGCTTTGACATGGAAACCACCACAGAGGAAGACACGTCCACCACAGCAGAGACCACCCTTGAGCCCACGACAGCCGCACCTACTACTACCACCGTCGCCACCACTGTCAGGACCAGGTTCCCCTCCAGGCCGAGGGTTCCCATGACGACAGCCACTCAGGCGGTGCCAGCAGAGAGAACGACCCGCTCACAGCAGCCCACAACTACACAGGTGAGATTGACAGGGAGGCGTGAGTAAGAACGTGGTGTGAATTCATCACCCCCCACAAGAAAACACCAAACTCAACAGCAGGGAGTAGTTTTTTGTATCCTTAAAAAATCCCATGAAAAGACCAAAACCAACAACAAGTGTAAGTCAGCTTTATACTTTCACTACTGATGATTGAAAGTGATTTAAAGATCCCATATTACGCTCATTGTCAGGTTCATATTTGTATTTCGGGTTTAGAACATGTTTTACACTTAAAAGCAATTCTTACCTTTCTTGCATGTCTTACCCTCGAAAGTCCCACCCTCTTCCCCCTGCCTGACCTTTTAGGCTCTCTTCTCCCTGACACTTGCGTTGAGAGATAGCTGCTGCGTTCCAGTGCCATGGGTCCAAAGTTTCAGACCTCCAACCAGGCAAAGTGCTGGAATGGCTGCACTTTGCCTAGTTGGTTGTCCAAAACTTCGGACTTCCCATGGCACTCGAACGCAGCATGAGCAGTGCAAGTGAAATGGAGCGACGGATGACAGGCGGGAAGCTCTGCAGATAATTTTATTTTGACCGAATAAAATGATTGGTCAGACTTTTATCAGAAATATATGAGAATTTAATTTTTTTTTTTTTTAAAGATTATTTTTTTTGGCAGTTTTCCAAGCCTTTTAGGAAATAGGGCAGACAGGAAATTTGCGTTAGAGAGAGAGAGAGGGGGAGACATGCAGTAAAGGGCCTCTTTACATGGGGTGACTGCTCTAACCACTCAGCCACCGGCCGCCCCAATATTGTTGAGTTTTAACACCAGGTGGATTTCTTATAAATTTTAGTGTGCCATGCGCTTATTTTGAGCATTTTAAGATTACAAAAGAAAAGTGTAAAAATGCCAGAAAGGTAAGAATTTCTTTAATGTTCTAAAAACACATTATTTTTCTGTCTGTCTGTACTGATTATACCTGTAATTACCCTGTGAAACCCTCCTGTTCCTTTAAGCCCCCCTCCTTAAAAAGCCCAGTCTCCTCTGATTGGCCAGTGTTTCTGGGTCTTTCCACCTGTGCTCTGAGCCTCTCCACTGTCATTGCAGTCGGGGAATGATGATGCACTGTAGCAGCACTTCCTACCTGTTATAGTGTAGTTTTCAAACATACAGAAATCCTGACGGCCCATTTAAAGACACTCTGATACTTTGTAGTTATGCACTCATTTTTCTTGGTACCAATAAACTCTTCACGTTTGATACCCGACCCTTTATTTTACTGCCTCTTAAACACTGACAGCGTAATTATTTACAGACCACAGTCTGAGTCATTTCTCTGATTGGTGTGCCTTTGTTTATTTGCAGCCATCCTGCATGAAAGAATGATGCATTTAGATTAGTCTGGCTTTCCACATTGTAATTAAGCTGCCACATTTTATGAAGTGTGTATATGTGTTGGTCAATGTGCAACTTTCCACCAATCCGAACATACAGAGGCCTATTGTTTCAACGGTCGAACATGCGCCACGGAAAACTCTCTGCTTGTGATGGTTTGGATATGTTTCAGTGAAGCAGCTCTGTGGAACAAAACGTGATTACATCAAATGTAGATTTCCCATCGTTAGTCTCACTTCTCTCTCTCTCTGTCTCAGGAGGTCAACAACGAGGCGGGTGTCGCAGGACCGAGTGGCGATTTTGAGATCGGTGATGAACGGCGTAATGATCTTGGTCGAGGTATAATGCCGGGGGAACCTGATCTGATCGGTAACACGGTGGACGGAGGAAGTTCTGCTGCCCAGCTGCCACAGAAAAACATCCTGGAGAGAAAAGAGGTCTTGATAGGTAAGAGCATCTTTCAGTAAAGTCAATGTTAATCATGTTTGTTTTTTTTGTCCTGGCATTTGTCCTGGTCACCCAGCTCTGTTCGTCCTTCTGCCTTTCTGTTAAATAAACCACCTGGTAGTCACCTCTTAGATCAACAGATCACATATCCCCCGTTGCCTCATGTCGTCTCACCCTGCTCTCTCTGGGAGCTGCTAAGATAAACTGCCATTACCTCGCGTTCAGGTTGTGCAGATTCATCACGATAAGTGAATGTGCTACTTAGCCCCGTTTGACCCGTTGAGAACAAGCAATCCTCTTCTTGGGTTATCCAACCCCTCCTTTTCTCCCCTCTTTTTCCCATCATTTTCCCTCTGGGTAAATCCAATTTCTTTTCAAGTGCACCCCCCTCCCATCCTCACCCCAAAGAGCTGTTGTAGAAAGTGAGGGAGCAGCCAAATTGCCTGACCTGACTGGCTCTCTGTCTCTCCTCTAGCTGTTCTGATTGGTGGACTGCTGGCGGTGGTTTTCGCTGATTTCCTGGTCATCGGTAAAGAGCAGGAGGCAACAGACTTTAGACTAGACTGTCTGTCTGATAGAGCCAAGTCACACCTGTACATGTCATATTGTTCATGTATAGTTCTGTACATGTATTGACACTGTATTCACTTTTATCTGTGGGGGTAAAGAACATAAGATGCGATTTGAAGGTATATACCGTCATTGACTTTTCACACAGATCAGAAGACTTTGAGATTATTTTTCCAAAGTTACCACAAAGGTTGTCAGTTCATAAAGGTGAAATACAAATTGGGCTATCACTATCAATTTTAACAAAAAAACGGCACAATCTGATGAAGGAAATCAAACTTCTTTCAATTTTTATTCAACGTGAAAAGTCATCGGTGGTGAATACTTTGGCAGTGAAGAAAAGTTATGCTATTTCAAATACCCCAGGCTTTGTACTCTGATATTGGCAGTAAGGGAATAAACAAAGTAAACAGCCCCCACACAGTGATTGAAAACAAAGTGTTCCTCAAGCATTTTGGAAAATAAACAGTTTGTTTGCCGTCTTGGCATCAATAGCAATTATTTTAACGAGGAAAGGTTTGGTTGTTTTTTTTTGCTCCTCATTTGATAACCGCACATTAATCTGTCGCACACAGCAAGAGTTCATTAGCGATGTGTGCAGAAGAAGGTGGTAAAATGCAGCTGCTGCGAATTGGTTTCACCAGCTCCATCGAGCGAAACTTCTATGTAGCACTGCAGGGCTGCAATTTAGCACAAAGCTGTTGGCAACACAGAACGTATGTTGGCACATTCAGGCTCATCAGTCTTCACTTAGTGGCTAGGTGATAGTGATGCCTTGGTAGCTTTGCACTGCTTTCAGACTGCGTGTTTTTCTAGTGATGTAGTCCGCTGCAGGATGTAACAGTGGCTCTAATGGTATTTTAGTGTTTGTTCATGTATTTCTGAGTGTTTTTAGGATCTGTACTGCCAAGAAAGTTTTAAGATATCCACCCTCTCTTTCCTGTCTCCTTTTAGCGGTGATAGTGGGAGGAGTAGTGGGCGCTTTGTTTGCGGCCTTCCTGGTGATGCTGCTGGTGTACAGGATGAAGAAGAAGGACGAAGGCAGTTACACACTGGAGGAACCCAAACAGGCCACCGTCACCTACCAGAAACCAGACAAGCAGGAGGAGTTTTACGCATAACGCTTGTATGACAGAGAGACGCACAGCACACCAAGGGAGAGAGAAAGAGCGAGAGAGAGAAGAGAGAAAGATACTCTTAGTCCCCGTCCTCCTCTTCCTCCGCGTCCACCTCTTCTTCGTTGCCTCCCCCTCATCCGCCCGCCTCTCTTCATCCCTCTCTCCTCTCGTCTCTGAAAAACTCGAGAGCGCCTCTCTCTCTGTGGACTCGGAACTTTCTTTTCAATGAAAACGAAAAAAGAGGACAAAAAAAAGAAAAAAAAAATCCAAATATATTCTGAAAAAATAACACATACACACAAGATGTTTTTAAAGTAAATGTTGTTATTAATATTCTACAGATTCTCTTGTTCTGTATGTAATGATATGATTATTTTGTAAGAAAACAAAACGAAAACAAAACACAAGCTCTTAACTTGTGTTTTCCAGCACAAAAAAAAAAGTTCCACCTCTGTTTTTATGGAGCAAATGAAAAGGCTAAAAAGAACGAGGAGAAAAAGAGGAGAGGGGCGAGGAAAGCTGAGCGAGACACAAAAGAAAAAAGAGTGATGGGCTCGACTCTGCCCCTCACCCCCCCGAAAAACACACAGAGCGTCTGGTTGGCCGCACAGAGCCCAGGGTCAAAGGTGAGAGGAAAGGTCTCTTTTGTGCCTTCCGTCCCTCTGGTGCTCAAAGACGCACATCCATGCAGCCGCATAAACACAAGCTTACACACATGCACATGCATACACACACACTTGTATCTTCTGCTTGAAGGTGGACCTGACCTTTTGCTCTGTGCTCGGCCAACCAGAAGACAGTGCTCAACCCTCGGTGTGTTTCACAACACCGAGGAGCGGCTGTGGAAACGTTGGCTTGTTGTATAGAGATTTGCTCACGCGGCCAATCTGCTCCTCTAAGCTGTACAAAGACTAGTTACGGATAGTAATAATAACCAATAATATATCAATGTTTTGGGCTGGATGGTGAATAATAATGATAATAATAATACCGTAATAATAATGATGATAAAAATAATAATACTTCAACAGGAGGATGTGTATTTAGCAGTTTTAAAAAAAAGTTTATATGTAAATATCAGCGTATCCTTTCTGGCATCACTAACCATTTGCATGATCATCAAGAGTTTTTATTCATTAAATACGTCATCACTTTAGATGAGCTGTGCTCTCGCCAGCCACACACAAACACACACACACACACACACACACACAATTGCAGACATATAACTTGCAGTGCATTTAAATTCACCACACAGACGTTAAGTAAACTGTTGATCATATCATTCAAACCCATCATCAGTATCATCATCATCATCATCGTCATTGTGATAGTCATCACTTGTGATACGAGAGAGATCAGGTGGTTTCAATATGTTATTGATTAGTTATCGATCAGTTGCTGGTTGGTTTAGAGTTTGGTCTGTTTGTGTAAAAGCACAACTACACGTCCAGTCATCACATCGTCCCATATCCTCCCTCCACACCCCTCGCCCACCCATACGCACCTTTTCGCATGCCTCACTTTCTTTTTCTTCCACCATTGGCTCTCTCTTTGGGGATGGGGAGGAGGGGGGGATCTGGGAAGCGAGAGGGGCTTTTATGAAAAAACAGGTAGTGTGAATCTGCACGGGAAGTTGCTCCCATATGCGCTAAATCTAGTCAATAATCATGGTTATGGTTATGAGAAGACTTTGAATTAATGTTTTCGGGGTCAACTTTATCCTGCTGTTGACTGTTTATGGGGAGGGGGCAATGGGGGACTGGGGTTTGGGAAGGGAAGGGGGAATGTGAGGAAACAGGAGGGCTGTGCTTCTATCTAAGAGATTGTAACAATAATCACACCAGTGCGACTGGGCTAGTAGCTTCAATTATACTCAGTACTGTAGAACAAAAATGCATGGGAGTCAAAACTATACTAGTCTGGGTGTGTGTGGATGCCTGTGTGTGTTTTTGTGCGTTTGAAACAAAAAGAGGGGTGAGTTTAAGTTGGAATGTACTGTGGTCGAGTGTGTGTTTACCTACTCCAGCAGTTCTCACGCTCTTCCACAGACAGGTAACGCACCTCTTCCACTCATGTGTGTATGTCGCCTGCCCCCTCGCCAGTCTGAGAATACCTGCGTGTGTCTACACCTCATCTAAACGCTTCACCTGTGTGTATGCTTGAGTGCTTCACCTTGGTATTTCACAGCAGACTCTTGTGTACACTGACTAGCCTGTCGACGTGTGTGTGTGTATGTGTGTGTGTGTCTGCGAGTGTTTTCGTCTGTTCACTGCTGAATGAGGGGCAGCTGGTCTCTCAGTTGCTTTCACACACACTGACTGTGTCTTTTCACTGTCTGACTGTCTGCCTGTCTGTCTCTCTGCCGCAGGACAGACGGACAGACAACGCGCCACTTTCTCACAGGCAGGAATGATCTTAACACGTACTGTCTTTTTTAAAGTGACTGTCAAAGTGTAAATGTGTGTTTGTACCCATCTAAGCCTGCGTAGCCAAATAAGACGTGTGTGTGTGTGTGTGCGTGCGTGTGTGTGTGTGTGTGTGTGTGTGCGTGTGCGTGTGCGTGTGCGTGTGCGTGTGCGTGTGTGTGTGTGTGTGTGTGTGTGTGTGTGTGTGTGTGTGTCTGTGTGTGTGTGAAGCCCAACGGAGGCTACACTACTCTATGTTTGCTGTTCCCATTCCTGTTTTTATACATTTGCATTTTTTTAAGGCTGAGTTTCTGTCATTGGCTGAGTGAGCGAGAGGAGGCGAATCCTCCACGCCACCGCCCTGTCACTAATCTGCCACTCTGTTCCAAATAAAATACCTGGTTGGGTAAATCTGTCCTCTCGTGTCATTTTTTCAATTTAAAGGACCCATATTGTAAAAGGTTAGCTTCCTGTGTCTTTTTTAAAATTTATTCTAAAGCAAGTGAAGGTGCTATAGAAATACTGTCCAAAACACTCAATCCACAAAGAAATGCAGACAGACCGTATTCAGAAACTGTGCCTTTAAAGCAATTCTTACCTTTCTTGCATGTCTCACAGTGCTTCCCTCCAAAGTCCCACTCTTTTCCCCCTGCCTGACCTCTGACGCTCCATCCTCCCCCGACACATGCGGTGAGAGAAATGCTGCATTCCAGTGCCATGGGAAGTACGAAGTTTCGGACCTCCAACTAGGCAAAGTGCACTTGAATGCCTGTGAAAGTGGAACCTCCTACTAGCAAATACGAGGGAGATTGACTTACCCCGAATTCGACTTCCCATGGCACCTGAACGCAGCATGAGCAGTGTAAGTGAAACAGAGCAACGGATGACAGGCAGGAAGCTCGGCAAATCATTTTATTTTGACTGAATAAAATTATTGGTCAGACTTTTATCAGAAATATATGAGAATTGAATATTTTCAAGTTTCAACACCTGGTGGATTTATTTTACATTTTAGTGTAACATACGCTTATTTGGAGCATTTTTAGATGTCCAAAGAAAAGTGTAAAAATACCAGAATGGTAAGAATTGCTTTAAACGAGCTGCAGGTCTTTCTGTACAGTTTTGATGTCACAACAAAACTATATACCGTATACTACTACGTAGAAAGCGTAGTTAAATCATTCCCCGCATGCAATGATGATGCAGAGACACCAATACCCCTTTTCGACCAACCCAGACCTGGTTCTGGACTGGTGCTGGTGCTGGTTCAATGTTTGTTCAACTTGGGAACCTTCTCAGAACCTGTTTGGTTCTCCAAAGGCTAGAGAGTCACGTCATTATGTCACTGTATACGTCTGAGGTTTCACCCACTTCAAGCACAACAACTACAATAACAACAACAACAGTGGACTACAACACATCTCGTCTTGAATGCAATGGATGATTTCGTTTAAGAAGAAAGTTAATTGTCTAACACGTTTTGATTCATATTAATCCTGAATGTAAGATGTTAATGTTAGCCTTTGTTGGAAGTTAAAGTTAACACTAGCCCACTAGCGCTAACGTTAGCTAACCTTATCTAGCACAGACTACCTGTAATTGATCACACTTCAGTTAAAATTAACGATCCATTTATGTTTTTACGATTCATGTCTTACAGACAGGGACAGAATCAAATGAGTGCAGCTGGAGCTGTGTTCAATGAAAATGGCTGTTACAGCAGATATGTACATTTTTATAATTGCTTTCTGAGTTGTTAATATTTCTTTGATTTTCTGAAAGGAACTGTGTTTAATTATTTTGCATAACTGAATAAACTTTTTTTTTAAACTTAACTTAAAACGTGTTTCTCTGTTGATTAAGCATACCAAATAAGACATGTCTCTTTAGAAAAGTTGTTAATTTTGCCAAAAAACAATAATAAAATACGCCTGTGAATGTTCTCATTCTGATGAACTGATGAAGCCTCTTGGATGAGAGGTGAAACGTCTTCCTAGACAAACAACCAGTCCAGTTGTTTTTGACTGAAATTGCTTTGAGGATAATAATAAAATACCCAAATATTAAAATCACAACACTTTTTAAGGCATGCAAGAAGTGCTCTTTGCTGGTGGTGGACAGAGCCATAGCTGTTTCCCTTCTTTATGCTAAGCTAAGCTATCTGGCTGCTGCTGGCTGTAGCCATCTCTTCCCATATCACTCATCTGCATTTTGCAAACTATTCCTTTAAGTACAGTGCACACACCAGACAACACATTGCAGCTTTATGATTTGCCCATAATTTCATTGAACGCAACTTGATTTAAGAATGTGCACCAAGTGAGATCGATATTATATAAAATAAAAATCATTTTGACACAGGGTTAAAAGATTAGGAAACGATACCGACCTACTTTAGTCTATATTGTACTTTAGTTGTGCTTATTCCCTAAAAAAAAATGAACCATTACTTAAATTAACAAAACCAATTAACATGATGTGGACCTGGGAATTTGTGAAGTCTCTAAGGGTCAAAGTAATACGTCTTTGTTCATTAATATAATAATTACTTGTCCAGGGTGTACCCCATCTCTCCTTCAGTGTCAGCTGGGACAGGCTCCGGCCCCCTGCGGCTCTGCTAAAAGTAATGCAGATACAGATAATGGGTGAATGGATTGAAGGACTTCACATAATACAACTGCACATTACATAAAAAAATCAGGATTATTACATTTTAGTCAGTTGTCACTCATAATAACACTCTTTTCTGTGTAATAAAAAGATTGTGACTGTCGAAAAGCAACAAAGAATTAGGAATTAAATAAGGATATTAGGCATGATGTGAAATATTCGTAAAAATTAACATTTGGTGGTAGGACATCATGTGTGCATTAAAGACAGGGGATACTTTTTGTGGCAGACCTGAAATGCAGTCTGACAGAATTGGTATCCCGGACAACTTCTACATATTCACCAAGGTAATGATCCGAAGATTATACAAAATAAAGTACCTAAAATTGTCCCCATATTACTCTTTTTTACATTATTTTTTGGTCTTTTTCATGAACGACATTCAGAACATTAATAAAGCAGCAAACTATTATTTTTCTATGTAAAGATATAGTGAAGTAATGGCATCCTGCGCAGAGAACGACGTCGCTCTCCCTCTGTGTGTGTTGGAATCTGAGATTATCTGTTGTTTTTTGTGATAGCCAGTCCAGCGGTGCATGCATCTTAGTGCATGTGGCAGTGAAAATTTTTGTTATTTAATGTGTTTGCGTGATAGCAGTGTGGAGGCAATCCCAGCCCACTCTCTTTCCCCAGTATTTCAAGTAGAGTGCCTTTAAACCGGCTTGTAAAATTTCTCTATAGTTTAATGTAACTTTGCTGAAAGCAACATCTCTTTCTACATCTAATCCAGAGAAAAGGCTATCAACATTACAACTTCTCTTGGTAGAAGTGCTGTAGTTCCAACAAAAACTGTTGTCAGTGGTCTCTGGATAGGACATTGTTGCTGGAAAGACACACTACTGTTGAATTATTTAAATGTGACTTTTCAATGCTGTGAGCATTACAAATGCAATTCCATTTGTGTCCCCTTTGCTGGGCTGGAGGAGGAATCTCACAGACAGATATCTCAAAACCTCAGCAAACCCTCCCCAAAACAAAACAGTTGGTGTTTCTAGATACACTGTGTGAGGGAAAAATATGTTGTATGTAATTTGGGTGAGCTGGCCCTGTCGATCCTTGGCCTTGGCTATGACTCAACTCCCCCTCGATGCTGGATTGAACTCAAAATTGAGGCCCACTTGGACTCTGGACTCAGCGGTGAAGCTTGCTGCTCAGAATGAGAATATATTTTTGTAACATACATTCAAAAGAACTTGCATGCAGACATGAAGTCTCGCTCTGGAGTTATCACACACCAGCATTAGCTAAGCCTTCATACTATTTCTGACTCAGTGACATGACTCTACATCTGACACTGCTACTGTATATCTATATGTGTGATCACAGCCTCTTAACAGCCTATTTACAGTAGACCCTCATGGGAGGAACAGCCAGAGATTTTATTATTCTTAAGCCATCGCATAAAAATGTACTTATGAAGTGATTAGATAAACTGTCTATGGGGATTTGTGAGCACACAGGAAAGGAAATTATTCTAAATGGGGCTTCAGTTTATATCCTTTGTATAAAACAAAATGAAAAACCAAGGTCACCTAATGTGGATGAGTACCGGGGAGTCTGCAGATGGTCTTTCCCTGGATCCTGAGAAGACAACAAGCTGTCCTGGCCTTGGGTAGTCGGCTGCTGATATGGATATACGCCTGTCGGAGAGGATGAGGGGGGTTATTGTGATTCTTTTTGTGTTTGGAAAGGGCCAAACAGAGGAGTAAAAGCTGAATAGCGAGTAAGGGCAGACAGAAGATGGTTGAAGCGGCTGGGGTCCAGTCAGTACCCCATCTGGTGGGTAACAGTGGAACAACTGCAGCAAGAAAACCTTATTTAAACATTTTCATTTCTGATAACCGTAAATATAGCTGTAAAACAGTTTGGCTGCTGTTTTTTGAAATTGCAATAGAAACATCAAAATATATACCATATCTTTTTTTGAATTGTTTTGACCTTATATTGTTTTAAGCTCAATAGATAAGCAAAATTTATTCTATATTTTTAAAGCAATGATTCCCACAAGGACTTCCAGCAAAACTCTGAGGACTTTCTATTTATTTTATCGCCTAATCTTTTTTTCTTGTAAATGACAGCACATGTTCACTTTTAAGGCCATATATTTAAATCAAAATTTTAAAAACTCTCTTCTTCGGTGGTCACAACTGCGTACAACATATGCAACTGGTGACAAGGGGCTCTAGAAGTAGACATATTTTTGTGTTAAGGGGTCCCTCACAACCACAAAAATCTGGGTAAACTGCAGCCTGTCAGTGTTTAACAGTCAACCTGCAATAAAAACCCAGAACACATTTTTCAATAAATGACTCACAGTCATTCTCACCTACAGTATAATTTCATGGTGATATGATTCACAGTGGTATGATTATTCTTTAATTATAGGCTTCAAGGATTTTAATTTTATATACCCAAACTATGATAATAATAGTAAAGTTGATTAAGAAACTACACGAGTCCCTACAGAAGTATTATCATTATTGCACATTACAGGGATACCATGGGAATTATGAAGTGATCTTTGAGAATCACTTCTGAGTGCCACGTGTGCTGCAAATATCAGTAGTGGAAGACGCACTCAGATACTTTACTTGAGTAAATCTACCAATAAAAATATTACATTACAAGTAGAAGGTACTTAAAGTATCAAAAGTAAAAAGACTTCTGTGGAAACATTGTCCCTGTGAAAATATACAATCTTATAAATGACATTATAAGATTGCTAATACTGAGATTTAACAATTTTATAAAGTTAGTTTGATACATTGAACATGTTGGTCAAGGTCGCTTGATAGAGTCACAGATAAATCTGTTGGGTCGTGAGATGATTGATGCTCTGCACTTTTATTCAATATTTGCTTTTATAAAAAAGGGACCTTGATTCTGATTATACTGATTCTGGTATTTACCCGTCTCCGGTCACTCAGCTGCTGGGACAAATAAGCAGCTTGGGATTGGCAAACTCCATTTCACCCAGTGCCAGCCTACAGTAGCTGCACCCAACAACAGACAACCCTGGAAACCAGCAATGCCCAATGCTATTGGCTGGTACAATGTAAACAGAACGTCAGTGTCAAACCAGTCAAAAAAAGTTAAATATTAATTCAGAGTAAATATATACATTTTTTATGGAAAAGCAATACTTTCATTCTGTACCCCTTAAAACTAAAATAACTAAAATAACTAAATTATTAAAAAAGAAAATATAGCTTTTGATGAAGATTTCTAAACATTCAACCTTTAACGTGCCAGGGAAGAAAAGAAAAATGAATAAATGACAAATCTATGTAGCTTACAGGTGTTTTGTGTTTGAACAGGCCACACTTAACTGTATATAAAATGTATTTTGACATTGATAATCAGCTCAGTAAAGATGTAAATATTGATTAAGGTATCAAATAAATGGATTTTGTACAACCTGTAGTCAGAATTCCTGTCACAATCAGTAAAAAAAACCAAATCACTTCTCTTTAATAATGCAAATTGAAGGTTTAAAAAAAAGGATCACGTGACAGTTTCTGGTCACTGATTGGCTGTGTTATTCTAACCTTTCACGCGATAATTCACGTTACACTGCTGCGGAAGATATCCAATCAATCAATCAGCCCCGCGAGCCTCCAGGAGCTGCTTGCTTCGTGACCCCGCTGTTAATTGATTATTAGTACAGGTTTATTGGTTTTGACTGTCGCAATGGACGAAGACTGTGAACGAGCTGAAGAGTTTGGTAAGGACATTCAGGCTGACATTTAATTGTTTTATTGGTTCATTGGCTTCCTGTCCACCAAAGACATTCTTAACTCAACTTCTGTGTCATTTTATTGAACTCTGGAAGACTTTTCAAACTCTCTGGGTGTATGTAAAACACACACGCTTCACTGTGAGGTGCAGCTCCCCGTGCGGCCCGCCTCCACAGAGATGATTTAAGAATTTCAAACTGTGCTATTAACCTTCATGACCCGGTGTTTGTAGATGGGGACAGGTTAGCTGGTTTAGCCGCAGCTAGCAGCTCAGAGTTAATTAACGGCTGAGGTGTCACGAGGCGCTGCACAGCTGGGACACTAATTAAAGTCACTGCAGGCAGCAGCTCCTCGTGAGGGAGACGTTTATCAGGGTTTATTCAACCTGCAGGTCACCGCGTGACTCATGAAACGGCAAAGAAATAACTGCTTTCAACATTAAGTTCTTCCAGAAACTTTTTTTCACAAACAGTTTTCCTCTCAACTTTAATTCACTGGTATGAAGTAAAATAAAATTATCAGTGGAAAACATGGCCACAGTCAGGGATTCAGATAAACAGCTGAGTCACTGCCCCCCCCCCCCCCATGAAGTCTCTAAAGCAGGGGTGTCAAACTGATCCAGTAAAGGACCGCTGTGGCTGCAGGTTTTCAGTCCAACCGATCAAAAACACACCTGGTCCAACAAATCAACTGTGTGAAGGCAGTTCAGGTGATAGAGTGAGTCGAGTCAGGTGTGTTGTTGCTTGGCTGGAATGAAAACCTGCAGCCACAGGGCCCTTTACTGGATCAGTTTGACACCCCTGCTCTAAAGTGTTTTAATTATTTAGATTGGTCACATTCATATAATTATTCAGCCAACTGTTTAATACATAAATGTTTTGGCAACATGACCCAACATGATCAAACTATTTTTTGATAGTTTGAAAATAGTTTTAAAGCAGAAATGCAAAAAATATCTTGTTCCAGCTTCTTAAAGGAGCTGTATACAACATTTAGAGCAGGGGTGTCCAGTCCTGCTCTCCGGAGACTAACCACTTTCAAACCTGTGACGAGCTTCAGCTGCTTGATAACGAGCATGTCATTAGAATCAGGTGTGTACGAGCAGGGAGAAACCTAAAACACGCAGGACAGCGTTTCTCCAGGACTGGAATTGGACACCCCTGACTAAGAGTCCGGGCCAGTATTGCCTGCACGCAGCTCTCACCGCTGACATCATCGCGGCCATTATGGCGGGATACACATCTTGTCGTCTGTTGATTATTATTTCTGCCTCAATGTTAACTAGAGCGGCCACACTGTCTGCCTCTCACAGGGGTGACTTTTGGGGGGCACCATGCTCTATAAGATAGACAACACGTCTCCACTTCCTCCCACTCTACAAAAGTGAAGACAATATATCATGGATTTATGAACAGAACTGGATACAGTCCTTATGAAAGCTGCCCAGTCAGCCAAAAAAGTTCATGTGCCCTGTCTAAAAATACATAAATGATCTCCACTTCTTCCACATTATGTGGCCTAAAGAGCAGGCGCACTAGAGACTTCCGCCGGCCAAACTGACTATTTACGGTTTGGCACTCTGCTAACTTGAATGGGGATCAAATGATTTTATTATGGGGCTCTAGTAAAGTTTTAAAATGTTACTGGACCGAATTAATCAGAATCAGATATTAACAGCAGTTATTTTGTGGGGGTTGTGACACTTGTAAAACTGAATTACAGGCATCACCATCAACAATTTCACCATGTTGTGTCGTTTTAGTCCTTGTTGCATCGTGTGACAGACCTGGTAGTTACAATTTGGCCACTATGTTAAATCAGCCTCAAATTGGCACACTTCCTGAAAGGGGCAGGGTTTATGACCTGTACTGCAGCCAGCCACAAGGGGGCACTCAAGCTGCTTTGGCTTCACTTTTGGGAAGCTCATCTTTATATACAGACTACAGGGGAACCCGGAGGGCTGTGTTTGCTTCGGCAACGACGACATCGAGCCACCGTGGGTCAAGACGGTAATATCAGCTGTAACTACTGTATGAACACTACTCTCATGTGCATGCCGTCTGGCCCTGGTAGTGTGCAGTACAGAGGAGCAGCAATAGATAGCCGGGGAAAGGGACTGGGGGGGGGGGGGGGGGCTTTACAGAACCTGGACAAAAATAAAACAACAATCACTTCACTTTGTTGCAGACTGTCCAAGCCTTCTGTGTGAGGAACTGGAGGATTTGGAAACTGAGAATGACGAAGGGAGGAGGAGGAGAAAGGAAGGAGAGGAGGAAGTTCTTAATCAGAGGGAGGATGAAGAGGCAGGAGAGGAGACAGACAGAGAAGAGGAGGAGGCGAAGGAGGTTAAAAAAAAGAAAGTTGTGTCAGAAAAGGAACTCATGGTGACAGAGGGAGAAGAGGAGGAACATGTGAAACCAGGGAGTAGTCTAGGAGTGGAGGAGGCACAGGAGGTGCTGATGGAAAAGGATACGATTGAGAACAATAAGGGCACAATCATTGATGAGCAAGAGGCCAAAGAAACAAAAAGTCTAGAAGACAAAGATGAGAAGAAAAGCCGGATGAAGAAGAGGGGTAGGAAACAAAGTGAGCGAGTGAGATACAGGAGAGGTTTAAAAGATGTGAGTGAGCGTTTTGAGGAGGAACAGGAGAGTGAGATACAGGAGTTGTCAACAAGGAGCCCGGTGGAGAGCTCTGCTCTGTCGGAGCCTCCCATTGGACTGATGAACAGTTGCGACCTGTCCGATCCTGTCTACCTGGGTTATGGGGGCACAGGGCTGTATTGCCCTCCGGTTCCTCTTCCTCTGCTGTACTCCTCCAAACCTGCAGTCCAGATCCAATCTGCACCGTCCCGGCCTCACGGGACAAAACGGCCTCACAGCCCCCCTCTACCTCACAGTCTCCCCCAGCAGGGCCCACATCCTCTTGAGGTGAGAATAGACTCATTGTTTCTCACTTGATCACTTAATCACACTGGATGAGCTGTGAACATATATAGTAATCAACATTGTACCTGAACCTTGGTTATTTGTCTAGTAAGACGTTTCACCTCTCATTCAAGAGGCTTCATCAGTTCATTTACACATCTGACCAGGCTGGGACTGGTCCAACTATCTGGTGTGGAGATCCAGGTATTTAACCTCTAGTGAGGCCGTGTATTTCGAACCCAGTAACACACTCAGACAGAGTCTAGTACATCCCAAGGACAGAACACCACATACCCACAAAAGCAATCTGGTTTATGCTGTCTAATGCAACAAGGAATGCAAAGATCTGTACATTGGAGAAACAAAACAACCACTGCATAAACGCATGGCCCAACACAGGAAAGCTAACTCCTCAGGCCTGGACTCTCCTGCCCACTTACATCTCAAGGAGAAAGCCCACTCCTTTGATGACAACAATGTCCACATCCTGGACTGATGGTTTGAAAGAGGAGTAAAAGAAGCCATCTATGCAAAAGTAGAGAAACCATCGCTAAACAGAGGAGGAATGAGACACCACTTATCTCCAGTTTACAATGCTGCCTTTTCATCCCTTCAGGAGATTTAACAATCTTACTTCAAAGAACAACTGTTCACAAATGGCCTCCTGTGACTCCAACGGCTGTCGTTAAGACTCAATACAGCACTAACAAAGTCAAAACCTACTTCACACCAACATCTGTAACTCCAACGACGGTCGTTGGCACTTGGAGCACAAGGGGTTCCAGTGACATCATCGGCCTTGTGAAAGGTTAAATACCTGGATCTCCACACTAGGTAGTTGGACCATTCCCAGCCTGGTCAGATGCGTACATGTCGAAGCCTCTTGGTTGAGAGGTGAAACGTCTTCCTAGACAAATAACCAAGTCCAGTTGCTTTTGACTGAAATTTCATTGGGGATAACAGTGACCTGGACAAATGAGAACATTCACAGACTTATTGTACCTGAACTTATTTCCAGAACGGTCTCTCCCTTAACATACTCCATTCCCTTTATTTCCTCTTAAGAGCACTTTCTGATCAAGCGTTGCACTCTTATAACATTGTCAGATTCATAGTGGACAGTTTAAAAAACAGAGATTTTTTTTCCCCTTCATTTTTCTTTTTTCTTGTCAAAAACCTGCTGGGTACATTACCCATAATGCAACTCGTCCGCCACCAGTTTGGTTAGAGATTTGGGTGTTAAAATCTCTAACTCAACCTCAAGCAGGGATGATGAGTTGCTTGCAGAGGTCTGGTAAGCCCACTTCTGTCTATTTCCGCACGGCCAGATTTGCTAACAGCAACCCTGATATTGTTTTCAGCTTGTGAGTGTATGTCATCATGATAAAATGTGGTCCTGGAGACAGCTACTGTAGCAGGATCTAGCACAGAGGCGTAAATGAGGGGTGCAAAATATTAGAAACACCTCTGAATATAGTGCAGTCCAGTACAACACCACCACTACCTATGACCTCAATGCTAAAACATATAATTGAATTAATACCTCTATGTTAAAAAACAGAACATTCGTAGGCTGAAAATTTCCATGTTTTGTATTCAATCCAGTGGAAATGTTATGCAAGTTTGAGACACATTTACCCCAAATTCAGCCTGACCGGGTTGAGATCTTTAGACACTATGTTGCACAACTTAAAAATAAACGTCTCTGGGTTTGAATAATGTTTGGCAGAGCATGAGATTTAACCCCTTCAGCCCAACAGACGTGTTTTGCATGTGGAGATCTCCAGGCTCATTTGTCATGTGTAATTATAAAGTAATATGTATGAAACGATGCACACCTACCACCTTCTGCAATATTAATGATGCAGCTGTGAAAATAGCTTCCTGGATTAGATATTTGGCTCAGTGTGTGGTCTAGTGTGATATGAGTAGGAGAAAGTGCTTAATTGAAGCAGTGGAATGAGCACATGCAGAATTTGACTGTGTCAAATCATTTTTTATTAATTAATGTATTAATTGTGCACTTCCCAGTGCATGTCACAGGTTTTAGCAGAAAAACATTTCTGTTGGCTTTTGTTCTACATCTCAATTTTTGACTTCCTTCAAAATTGTGTTCAGCTTTAAAGAAATGTGATTGACTTTTTAAAAATGAGACAATCAGAAATTCATGGTAAATGGGACTAGATTTGACTGAGATAATGTTTGTCTGGTTCACAGCAGATGGAGATAACCCAGGTCTACTCCACCCGACGCTCTATCCGCTACAGCAACAGGGGTCGAGGCCAGGCTCTGAGCTTCCCTCTGCTGTCGGGATTAGAGACTGTGAACAGCTGCCTGCTTCCACCTGCACCAAAGAAGAAAACACGGACACTCTACAGTACTGGTAACCAAACTGTCAGTTTGTCCAGGTGTGTTCAGATCTGATTATGCAAATAGTTGACCTTCATTTGCTGTGTGTGTTTGTGTGCATGTGCATATGCGTACAGATCAGTTAGGGCATTTAGAGGCCTTGTTCCAGGAGGACCACTATCCTGATGCAGAGAAGAGGAAAGTCATCGCTGCTTCAGTTGGTGTCACACCTCAGAGAATAATGGTTAGAAATTTCCCTGACTCCTTTACGTTGCTTATTTGGTGATGTACCTCCTTGAGAAAGACTGATTAGCAACAAGGGGATGAAGCGCTCTCCTTGTCTCAGCGTTGATCCTCTTCTTTCTCGTCCCCTCTTATTGTGTTTCTTTCCATTTTATCACTACCATCCTCAGCCATTATTTCTGATATTCATTTATTGTCTGCCTCTGTATGATTCTGTGAACCAGGTATGGTTTCAGAACCGCAGGGCTAAATGGAGGAAAGTGGAGCGCTCCATCACGACAAAGGTTGATCACAGACAGAGTAGAGCTAGATGCAGCAGCAGCAGCCCCCCACATCACCAAATCAATTCCACACTGCCCACACTTCCATCCGACAGGTATTACAGTATTACCCCTCTGTGTTTTTGTAGTTTCATTGTCCTCCCATGGTGCTAATTATTTGTATATAAAGGGATAGTCTGGATTTTTTGAATTAGGGTTGTATGAGGTTCTTATCCGTCTTTATTACTTGTTCGTAATCGATGTATTATTTACAATAGATGACAGTTAGCAGGCCACCTGTTTGGAGACGGGATAAGCGTACCAACACGGGATGAAAGCTCTGTCTGATTGCAGGGTAAAGTGGTGATAATATTTTAAATATAGTGTACACTTGAATTAAATTTTAAAACTAATTACTTAGCTTCCATGTCGGTACGCCTGCCTGCTTCACCAAACTGGTTTGCTAACGTCACTTCAAAATAGCCAAACTATCCCTTATTAAATTACTGTAATTTGGTGTATGACTTATTGTTGGTTATGTTTTTTTTTGTCTTTTTCAGTAAGGTAGCTCCCTGTTTTACTAATCACTTTGCCACCAAGCTGCCCCAGATCACCCCTTTAGCGCCTTCTTTCCCCACCCTGTCCAACCAGACTCCACCCTCCTACAGCAACCCGCTGGCAGGCCTCAACAGCCCAGGTGCTGGAATCCACATGCATTGCTACACCATTATTCAAAACATAATGCTCATTATTAGGCCATTGTGATTCAAAATTTAATTACTTTTAATTTATTCCATAAATAATTATTCAAAAGACATTTAGTTTCTGTAACTATCCCATTTCTCTGACTTAACTGGAGTCAGGGTTTGTTATTCTGTGAAATGTGATCAAGTGGCTGGCAAATGGTACCTTCTGCTCAGCTGAAGGTTTAATCATCTCAGAAATGTTTCATTAATAAACATTTTTACATTAAATAGTACAAAATAAAATCATGACAATTGTGTTTTAGGCATGCTGAGAGTAAAGGCCTTGTTATGTTATCAACTAAACTGAAGTAGTATGACGTTTGATCTCAGTTTTTTGTTACCCGTCAGTCATTGCAGTATTTATATATCTTGATGCTGTAAGAATCCATGAGTCAGGTTGAGCTAGGTTTAAATTCAAGTATGTTTCCTAAACCAAACTACAGTGTCGCTGCAATCCCATTGTCTAATCTCCCTGTGTTATCTCGAAGGTCAATCCAGAGAGAAAGATATGGGCCAGCACCAGCTTTCATCTCAAGGGGGGTACCACCCCCGTCCCATGCACAGCCCTCCCCCCTTGCGGAGAGCCAGTCTTCCCCTTTTCACAACGACCTACAACCACACCAACCCAACTCCACCTCTCCTTCACACCCCACCTATGTTCCTGGATGGTCTAGAGGGTGGCTCTGCCGTGGCCCATCGTGAAACCCAGTCTCTGCAGACTGACACCAGGTCAGTTCGATTCACAGCAGACTGTGACATGAATACTAGATGATGATTTGAACAGGGACAACGGGTAATAGAGATGACAGGGGGGCACAGGCTGCAGACAGGAGCAGGGATCCTGTGAAATACTGATATAATGATCCCTCAAACAGTGCCTGTAATAGCAGGGAGTCAGTTTCAGCTGGTGCTCTGAAATATTTGACAAATCACGCTTGGAGAAGTCTCAGTAATTGCTTTGTACAAAATTATTATTGTCTGTTTGACTACTAAGTATGTATCAAAGCGTTTAAACAATCCCCAAATGCCAGATGACACAAAACACATTTCCAGCAGGACTGGAAAATAAATGTTCCAGTCCACCCAGATCACCCAAATCACAAAAGAACATATTTTCATTTATTTTTCCCGAGTAGCTGTAGAGAAAAAAAACAATGTTGCTTGTAAAATGTGTGAAATTTAATTTTCACAAAATGCATTCACTTCAACTGTATTTTAGTGGCGGCAGAAGTCTCTTATAATTTGTCCTATATGTTGTTTTATGATCAGATACCTGCAAAACTAATTACATCATCAGCCTCAAACTAACAAGCTAAACTAAGATGGTGAACATGGTAGATATCACCTGTTGAACATCAGTTAATTAGCCTTGTGAGTATAGGTGCGTTTCCACTATGGTTGAATACCCGGAATGAGTCTACTCTATCTCGCTGAAACACCCCTAATTTGCATGTGAGTCCCTTGAGTGGCCGTTTGAGCAGCCGTTTGTTGGCTACTCTGCCCAAGAATAGGTCCAAAAAATGGCCGCTCAAACCCCTGAGAGAAGCCAGGTTGCTGATTGGATGTAGCTCTAAGCAGGATCTGACGTATGGTAGTACAGACGCCAAAACAACACGGCAAAGTAGAGTAGAATCTTTTATTCAGTAGTGTAGTAAAACGCAGCACAGAAAATGATCTTTCTTTAAATTCTTCTTTGTTTTGTCCTCAGTTCTTTATTTGACTTTGGGGAGAAACTCGACTACCTGACCTCAGGCCAGCAAAGCAACCCTCTCTCCTTCCAGCTCCAGACTGCCTACCCCAGCAGCCAGCACCAACATCAAGCATCACTGCCCCGCATGGCCTACCTCACCCCCTCTCCCTACCTCACCCCCAACCCTCCAGATTCCAACCCTACCTCCTATCTGACCTTTGGCCCTGGAGTAAACTCCACTGGGATGGTGACCTACTCCACCGGAGGCCACGCCTACTTCCAGTCCCAGAACACAGGACAAATCCTGCTGCAGTCAACCGGTCATCATGGTGAGTCACTGGGATGAGATTTGATTAAATTTTTTTAATGGAGCCACACAAACACACCAGTCGAGGAGTTCACAAACAACTATTTTTCAAGTAAGCAGATATTTTTTGGATGTCATAAAGTGTGGTCTTCTGCTGCTGTTCCCTATCTGCTAGAAAGTAGGTGGTGTAATGTGCTCACAGATGCTCTCCTGCATTCCTCTGTTGGAACCAGTAGACATTTGAGTTACTGTTGCCTTTCTATGAGCTCCAACCAGTCTGGCCATTCTCCCCTGACCTCTTGCTTCAACAAGGCATTTACGCCCACCGAACTGCCGCTCACTGGATATTTTCTCTTTTTCGGACCAATCTCTGTAAACCCTAGAGACGGTTGTGCGTGAAAATCCCAGTAGATCAGCAGTTTCTTAAATACTAAGACCAGCCCGTCTGGCAAATTTACTTTAACGAGCAGTTGGACAGGTGCACCTAATAAAGTGGCCGGTGAGTGTGAATAAGACGTTTACTTCTGGACTCCGCTGCATTAACTTTTTTACAATTCATTTTTATTTTGGCATTTTCGCCTTTTATTGATTGACATTAGAGCTTGACAGTAAACATTCAGCAAGAGAGAAAGAAGGAACGGACACAAAGGTCCTTAGCCAAAATCAAATCGGACGTGTTCCAATTAGAAGAAGAAGAAGACATATTTTATTGATCCTTCAGGGGAAATTCAATTTCTGTCACACACATGCCTAAAATACACACACATGCACCAACAGGACCTATACACATGCATTAATGGAGAGATGTCAGAGCAAACTGGCACTTCTTAAGCAGCTACTGGTCCACATTCTGTACTTGGTCCATACAGGGACTTAAGCTAACGACCCTCTGGTTCCCAAGCTAAGTCCTCAGAGACTAAGCTACTGCTACTCCACATGGTACACGTCTTAACAGACACCAGGACACCCCAGTATACAGAAGTTGAATTGAATATGAATATGCATGATGATTGCTGCGGGACGGGGAAGGCTTTGGGAAAGAGCCACCTTAGCTCCTTGGCTTGGCGGACGCCAGGGTGACCAATGAGAGATGAGAAAGGGCGAGTCATGGTGGGGCACAGAAAAATGAGAACAAACGGGTAGGCCGGACAAGTAGGTATTTATAGACACATGACAGGAAGAGGGCTGTTTTAAGGTGTGGTCCTTTCTCCTGAACTTGATCTTCATTACCTCCAATAAAGCTCAGTTGTCACATCTCAGTTTGTGTGTGTCCTTGCAGGTGGGATCGCAGCGTACCAATCCTATCCGTGGGGTACTATGTACAGTCAGTCAGCCATCCAACAGCACACTCCGTGCCCTCCAACTTACCCCGGTAGCTTGGGAGGTGCTCGAGATCACCAGCCGTCCTCCTCCACCGCCCTACCCCCTCCATTCTTCCCCCGGGGGGACCACGCGCCCTCACAAGCAAGCTCCCAGCGCCCATCACACACCCATACAAACACCACTGCCACCAACGACACCAGTACCGCCGTCCTCCCTCCTGTGTCCACACTGCGGCCCTCTCGCCTCAGAGCGGAGATCACTCCCACCAACACTGCATCCCTGCTGCCTACACAGGTCAGCCTTGCCTCTCCAGACAGCTCTCCAGTTCCCTCTTGTGTCAAGATTGAGTATGACAGCCCTCGAGAGATTCACAGCCACTTCCACTGCGACTTCTCCCCCATACACTTTTGACTACATGTTTGTTTGTGTGTCTGTTTAAAATATGTAAATGTAAGTATATCAGTATTTCCCATACTATTAGGATGTTCTCAGTAGAAATATTAATGTAAACTGACTTTGTTGGGCTGCATTTAGCTTGGCTGCAATAAATGCCCATTGTTTTGTAGATCCTTTATTTTTTACATCTAACTAGAATAACTACGATCATATTATATTATTGCTCCGAGGATTGTTTTTATTGAAGCAGTTTTGTTGCAGACCAGACGGAGAGGGAAGTGGGAGGTGGGTTAATTGCCAAGCATAATTGTTTTCCATATCCCCATCAGTATATGCAGGCAGGATCAAAAATCAGGATTCCCAACACACAAATAAGCCTCGATACAAAGTTAGAAAATGACACAGAGAGAAATAAAATTGTGCAAAAGAGAAAAAAAGCATATGAACCATGACAAATAGTTTATAACACACTATAATATCGTTTTAAGCAGATGTGAGTTTTATAAATGTATCACTCAACCACTACAACTCCTCCATGAGATGCTGGTGTATAAATGGCTAATAAATGACAATATAGTAAAATGTCTTTATAGAAGAAGTTACAATTGTTGACTAAGATTAAACATACAAAAAATACTTATAGCCAACTACAATAAAGTGTGTTATAAACGATGCTAAATAGGTGGATTAAGTGTTACCCAGAACTTTATTTCAGTGAGGTTAACTGATAAAATGGACCTTTCAGGAACACTCAAGCCTACTAAAACTGGTGGTGATGGACCTGTAATTGAAAATCAGTATGTTGTTGTTGGGCATGATGGTGGGTGAAGTTCAGGATAATTACCTCACAAATCTATATTTTATTAAACTCAAGGGAAATTAATGTAAAGACTATAATAACCTCCGAAGTTCTTCCATTATTCAGCTTTGTTAGCTAAATTATATGGTGTCCTTGAGGGCTAGTAGCAAATATTCCACATCCCAGTGTGGTATGACATTTTTATGGCTTCAGATCTGCCTTTAGGCCACAAGAGGGCATTGTTCCTTCACTTGAGACTGTGCATGCTGGGATTTATTTAACAGTATGTTGGTTTCTCCATCGGGGGATGTGTGACAGTCGCTAATCCGATGGAGAGGGGACAGGAAGAGGTTGTTTCTAGGGTAGAGGTATCCCAGACAATCACTGATACAGCCCAAATCCTTAATCTGTGTTGCCATCTGCTGTGTTTCCACACTTACTGCACTTTCCAGGCTGTTAATTCTTAGTTTGCAAGTAAGGGCTTGTGGAAGCCCAATCCCTTCATGAAACTCCGCCTCTGAACGGGCCAAAGGCATTTTCCAAGAGACTAGAAAAGACGTTTGGAACAAACATCATTTTTGTTCTCAGTAGTGAAAGTAAAGCAAAAAAGTTTCTTGTTTTACCTCTAGTTAATATTTCTGGTTCGTAGCCCTGCTGTATATAAATTAAGGTTTGAAGTAACGCTTGGCTGATGATGTGGGAGTAAGAGAAGGAAATGTTTGATGAGAGAGAGGAGGAGGTGGCAGGGACCAGGGGAGCAGATAAAGGAGATGGGAGATGGAGGAGTGAGGCAGTGTGTTGGTCTGGGAACAAGGGAGGAGAGCTGAGATGAGCTGTTGCTATGGGAGGAGAAGAGGGTGATGGGTGGGCTCTGCCAGCAGGCGTGGGAGGGAGAAAAGATGGGGATGAGGGAGGAGTGTGTTTGTAGCACAGGGGGTTCTGGGATGAACAGAACTGTTATGTAACTGCTGTATTTGGGTTTTTAATGAACCTCTCTCTTCCTGCTCACTGGCTACTGAGCTGTTACTGTTGGCAGGAGACGCGCAGCATAAATACACACAAACACACACATAAAAACTTCATTTCTCAAACTCTCCTGCATAAAGAAACACACATTCATCAGGAATGAAACCCTGAGTGTGAGAGCTCTATTCAAACTCAGCATCGCAAGGTTTCTTCTCTGGATTTTAGTTTTATTTGTAGAAAGGAGAAGCCTATCCCTGTGTGTATCTGTCTCTTGTGTCAGTATGCACAGTTTCACCTTTCTTTCATGAAACCCATGTGTCAGTGAGCTTGCATGTGTGACAGGAGGGTTTTTCATGTAGGTTTAACTTTGTAATTAATTTTTCCAGGACTTCCCTGATGTGAACAGAGAGTGCTCAGAGCACAGCTGGGAGGTGTGTGTGTGTGTGTGTGTGTGTGTGTGTGTGTGCGTGTGTGTGCGTGCGTGTGTGTGTAAGCACGTGTGTGCATGTAAATGCATATGTGAGTGTGTGTAAGCGCAGGTATGGGATGCTTCAGTCCACCCTGATTTCATCGTGTCAATATTTTCTCAGTATTCTGAGATTAGAAGAAAGAGAACTTGTTTCAATATTTATGGATGTGGTTGAACACAAAATCCTCCCAGTCTTTCCAAACCATGTGACTTGTGTATCCACACGCACGCGCGCACACACACACACACACACACACACACACACACACACACACACACACACACACACACACACACACACACACACACACACACACACACACACACACACACACACACACACACACACACACACACACACACACACACAGATAAAGTCAAGTAATGGAGTTTATTGATATTAGTGGATAAAGTTTATTGATATAACTGATTGTAAGAAGTAATGTTGGTTGTGGAACAAAGCTGAAATGGTTTCCTCCAGTGGTTTGGTTATTTGGTTCAGAGGGCATTAGGGTGTTGATTTTTAGTTTGTTTTTAAAAGATACAACAAATAGACTTGTACTGGGTTTGGAGGAGCAGGGGACACGACGGAGAGTGGCTGGGGAAAACAACTTCTTCCTGGATTAAATGAATAGATGTGCCTGTTCAAATGCTGGGTCAGTATGAATACAAACAGTGGAAGGCACCGATTTGACGGAGATAAAATATCTCACCTCACCACGTTGATAGTAAATATATTTACTGTGAGATGTGGTCTTGTATAAAATTGCCTAATGGCATGCCGTTTGGCTGAGATGGAGATGTGTGTTTGCTTTAGACTTGTTTCCATTTACTCTGTTGGTCTGGCAGTGCTATTGTGATGAATATTCTCTAAACTGAGCTCCCCGAGGTGGTTTGGCTGTTGGCAGTAAAAGAGGATTTACAGGAACAGTTACTTTTTTAGTAAAAAAGCAAATAGGCGTTGTCTTTATATTAGATTTCGGTTTTGCTATTGGAAAGGAAATGACTGAGGAGAAAGGGGATACAGAAATAACCTTATGCTATTATAGTACTTTACATGGCTA
>NC_139838.1:15773325-15808325 GCF_963691815.1 Echiichthys vipera | reverse complement strand
AGTCAGGCTGGGTCATCATCATTACCCTTCATCACTGTGGAGAGAGCTGTCTAATGCCCCCCCTATACTGAGGGTAAGGTTGTCAGAACTGTCATCTTTTCATTCCTTTACGTTTTTCCGTCCATTTGCCCTCGACAAGACTGCAGTATATTCACTCAAACATTCAAACTTATTAAATGCACGAGGGCGTAGGGGCAGGAACAACCTTTAGGAACGAAATTTGCTGCTGCTCTTCACTCAACTCTCACATAACCGAGAGGCGAGACTGATCTCCCTGTAATTACCAATCCATTAGTGACAATCATTAAACCTCTAATTAGATATGCCCTTTGGCTCTCCCAGTCTGCGGCAGTTTTGACTGGTGTCTGCCGCACACTTTGCAGCAGCCAATCTTGCTGCAGATGTTTCGTCCAAGGGCAGAGCCGCATGATCGCAGTGTTGGATTGTTATTGGATGAGCCTGTGCCTCACGTACAGAAAACAGACGGACGGATCTTGTTTATTTGAGGCTACTCCAATCTTTTCCACCTGTTTGTTTTAAGGATCCACTGGGTTCATGCATCATCCACTCATATTCAAAACTGTTGGCTGCAGGCCACAGTGGATCCTTAAAAATCAATGCTAGATTTTTCCATTTTCAAACTGACATAGTTTCATTTTCTCCTCCTAACTTCAACCACCCACCCCCCTCCCTCTGTGTTTGTGTGTGTTTCTACTGCGTGTACTTGTGTGTTGTGTACGTGCGCACACACAAACACACACACAAACGCACACACACACAGTGTCGGACCTGTGTGCCACTGGGGATCATGACTGTGAGCAGGTATGCATCAGCTCCCCCGGATCATACAAGTGTGCCTGCAAAGACGGCTTTACCCTCATGGACAATGGTCGCAGCTGCAGTGGTGAGTGTGTGTGTGTATGTAGGTATTTGTCCCAGCGAGGCAACTGTGCTACCAGAGTAACATGCCCTGTTGTGTGTCTGACACCACCAGCTTGCAGCAACTCTGCGACAGATGTGGTGTTCCTGATCGATGGCTCTAAGAGCGTGCGCCCTGAGAACTTTGAGCTGGTCAAGAAGTGGATCAACCAGATCGTCGACAAGCTGGATGTTTCTGACAGCAAGGCTCATGTTGGACTGGTTCAGTACTCCAGCTCAGTCAGACAGGCATGTGTCTGGGTTTGTCATTTCAGCATCACCAAATAATCAACATCCTTCTCTTCTGTAACCAACACAATGTTTCTGTATCCGTCCCGCAGGAGTTCCCGCTGGGCCGCTTCAACAACAAGAAAGACCTGAAGGATGCTGTAAAGAAAATGGCCTACATGGAGAGGGGAACCATGACAGGCCAGGCTCTCCGCTATCTGACAGACAATAGCTTCAGCGCCGGTCAGGGCGCCCGGCCTGGAGTCGCCAAGGTGGGCATTGTCTTCACCGACGGACGCAGCCAAGACTACATCGGAGATGCAGCCAAGAAGGCCAAGGAGCACGGTGAGAGGGTAGTTAGTATAAAAAGATACAATACTGAGCCTACTTTTAATAATCAGATGAATGAAGCCTGTGTGTGTTTATGTTACAGGTTTCAAGATGTACGCAGTTGGAGTAGGCAACGCGGTGGAGGATGAACTGAAAGAGATTGCCTCTGAGCCGACTGGAGAGCACTACTTCTACACTGCTGACTTTAAGGCTATGACCCAGATCGCCAAGAAGCTGCAGATTAACATCTGTCAAGGTCATACATGATGGTTAAATAAAAACATTAAAAATATTGTATTATTACCGGTTATTCCACTACAGTAACTCAGAACCTGAACTTGTCCTTTCTGTTTTCACAGAGGAGGACCCTTGCGAATGCGACTCCCTCGTAAAGTTCCAAAAGAAAGTAGAAGACGCCCTACAGACACTAACGAAAAAATATATCCTTTAAAACCGGTGAAATGGTGTGAGAATATGATGATATTGGATGGGGGCGTTTTTATGCTATCATATTTTCTGTCTTGTTTGTCTTCATTGTTGCTGTCCTTGACAAAATCTTACTAGACAGCATGTCGAAGAGGATCGCCTTGCTGGAGAACAAAATCGTCTGAGGACCCATACCCCACTCTTTCCTACACATCCGCACACCCACAATGTACACAAACACCCACACAAACAATTTTTACTTCCTGTAAAATACTGAAGAGGAACCCGTGTGTGTGTGTGTGTATGTGTGTGTGTATGTGTGAACCTTGACCTCTGCTTGTATCTTGAGCTCTCCCAAACCACCTCTGCCTCCTTCTCTCTCGGTCTTCCCTCTTCCACCCTTGGGTCTCCTGGGACACGAAGCGCCGGTTGCCATGGGGACCACGCCTTTGTGTGTGCTCCGAAGGCCATCCTCCATAGCAGGGCTGTGTGTTTGTTAATAAAAGTCTTCCCTCATAGGGAAACGGTGACGGTACACTGAAGGGTCTTTCTTTGTTGCTGCCACAGTGTTGAATTTCCCCAAACCCCGTAGAGTCTGTGTCTCGTCATGTCAACACATCACCCTCACTTGTTTCTGTTTCTATCTGACACTATCATCTTTACCTCTCTCTTCTCTCATACCTGAAGGCTTCCACTTTCTTCTCTTAGCCCCACTGCTATTTGATATAATATGGAATATATAAATATACACACAGGTAAATTAATATAAAATATGTCTGATAAAAAGGGCACACCATTGATGTTTTTTTATTTTGCTAAATAAAGGTGATTCAGGAAGTACATCTTATAAAATGTGAAACTGTTGTATGCACACAGACATAAAACAATTCTTACTTTTACACAATTTTAGTTAATTAAATGTAATTTAGTATACAAATTACACACAATATGTCTGTGGCTCCAAAATGTGGGCTCCGAGGACCACAAGGGCTTGACAGACAAAACTGAGCTGGTTCAAGATTTCCATCATGGCATCTTTTACACTTACAACTTCAAGCTGTAACGTCTATGAAGTTCTAAAATTCTTCCCATGAGGCAGTGATCAGGACCAAATCAGAGAGGATCCATACTCTTGTGTTGATTTGTGGGGTAACATGTCAACAGAAGGTTTGCTCCTGCATTAGATTGCAGCCATGGAAGTGATGTAAATGGTAGATTTACTGCTTTTTGCTGTTTCATATTATTAAATGAGTAGAGCAAATTAAGACATTGCCTAAGACTCTGGTAAGTATAATGGTATTTATTATTTTTATTTTTTATTTCAGTCTGATCAACAGAGTAAAAAACATGACAAATGAATAAAGGGACAAATTAAAATATGTTAGAAATGATGTGCATATATATAAGGCCATTTTATTTAATGGCATTTGTAATCATTGGTCATTTTATGTACTACATAATCAATTGATTATTAAATAGAGTATAATGGACCTACAACAATTGTCGTGTGATTTTTAAAAATCTGCAAACAGGTATGACACGTTTTATATTGTTATTTTATATAATTATAACCCATTATCAATTTATTCTATTACTTTTAGCGTGTGGTAACATTTAATAAGTGACCATGTTAATGCAGTTCACAAAAAAGTTCAGTTAAATCAGTCAACCAGCAACAAATGGTAGAAGTGTATGCCAGAAACCAGCACACTCATAACAGAGGTTTATCAAATATTTTGTAATTGAGAAGTATTAATTATTTTTATTGTATTAATTATTATTAATAAGATATAATGATTATTTTATTTATTATTAATAATTAATATGAATGCACAGCTGTTTTTTCACTGTTTATTTGTATTGAAAAGGAATTAATTTACAATATGATGGCATAGAAAACATGACAATACCTCTGAACATATATACAAGGCACACTGGATCAAGAGGATGACTATTAATAAATAATATGTCACAAATAAACGCGAATAGAAGAAAATAAATAAAAGTGAATCTAAACTAGGTTGTGGTTGCTAGGGGTAACAGAGCTGCGGTTGATCAGTGAAAAGTTTCGGCCGCGTCACTGTGACGTAGCATTAAAAAAGCTCTCCAACTCAGAGCAGCTGAGCGAAACTAGCTTACCGAGCTAACGTTAACCAACCGGCAGACCGTGTTAACGGTCAGGTAGACCGGGTATGAGAGAGCTCTGACTGAGGTCAGTCAGCGTTAAGGATCGGTGGAACACAAGCAAACGGACAGCTGAAATATCCGGCAGTTAAGAAAACCAACGTTTGCATCAAGTTAAGGTGAACTGTTAGCTGGTAGCTCAACCCGGGTTGCGTCAAGAGTCTCTCCGAGGCGTTTAGGACCAGTACCACAGATGGCCAGTAATCCCACGGCTAACGGAGGAAACACACCGGGACGAGAATTCGGTTCTGGCCGCTCAAGTCGCCACCGGTCCGAGTCAGAGTCCGATGTCGACCCGACTGAAAAAAGCTTAGCGCGGCTTTGCAGCAGGGACGAAGAGGAGCGAGCAGCGGCTCTGGAGAAGCTCAGCCAAGAGGTTCTGATGTGCCTAGAACCAGGGCGGCCCGGTTCGACACGGCGGCTGAGTAAACAAACACTTCTGCATCTGCTTCGGTTGTCCCGGTCGTGTCCACTGCAGGAGGTCCGGGGGAGAGCAACCGAGCTTCTGCGAGTCGCACAGGTAAAGTTGGGGTGCTCTTTTCTGCTTTATGTCTACGACCAGAGAGAAAAACAATCTCATTCAACAGCAGTGGGGCGGATTTCCAAACCAAAACACTGTGCACAAGATTGCTGGATAAACACTGTATATAGATATTATTAATATTATTATTACTATTATTATTTGCTGCTGCTTATGGAGGAATTGTTGGGTCTCTTTAAATCATAAATAAGTCACAAAGTGTGGTGTAGACCTACTTTATATGTAAAGTGTCTTGAGATAACTTCTGTTATGATTTGGCACTATAAATAAAACTGAATCGAATAGAAATGTTTTATATTTAAGCACTATTGCGTTTGCTTCTTATCGTGAACTTCCATGATCAAGCTTGGTGAATGATTGATTATTGGTCGTGGTAACTTTTGAAACTGATCAGCTGCAGTTACCAGCTGATAACTACTGTTTTTATCAGATTATTACTGGATATTTCATCAGACGTTGAACTGTATGGGGTGATGCAAGACTCTGCCGCTGTGTGCGCAAACAAGCGGGCCGGACACGCCCCCTCCCGGTGCCCTGAAGAAACACATCAGACAGACACACCCCCGGGAATCTCACAGCCCCACTGTAGCCTCTAGAAATACAAAGTCAAGCTGCAGTTTGGCGCATTTCCATCAGTTTATTTGTCTTCTCTGTTGGAAATAAAAAAAAACAGTGGCTGATTTTGCGACTTTCTGCCGCTTTCTGCTCCTCCGATGATGTCGGTGAGTTTAACGGCTACAGAGTTTATGTGTTATGCGAGTTATGAAACGAGCTCTCCGGTTACAGTACGGCAGCCGCGACAGTTTAGTGCATTTAAAGCTGAAGGTTAAAGCTGTATGAAAGGAGAATGTAATAGTGGCAGGTTTTTCACAAGATTGCTCACAGAGGATTTTCTGTTATTCTGTCGCTGGTTGTAGTATGTGATACAAGGGACGTTTCTGTGTGAAGGGACACAGTCTTATGTTGTCATGTGTTATCTTATCTTATCTTGTGTTATTTTATTGTATCTTAACTCTCTGTGTTTTCCTTCGTAGGAGAAAGGAGTTGAAGTCCCTCAGGCTCTTGCATCAGGTCCAAGCACCTTTATTCCTGCAAAAAAGGTGTGTATGGCTTGTTTTTTAAAATACATCTTATTGATTCAGAAACAGAAATCAATTGATATATATTTGATTTACAAATGAAAAACAGTTGTTGAAAATTGTCTTCCAGATACGTGTTTGTAAAAATGATGTTTCTTTCATTGGTAAATCCCAAGAGGCATGAGGCAGTGTATAACATTGACCACCATTTTTATCATTATTATTATTATTATATATTATATATACGGTACCACTAGTGGCACATAGCTGACCTCCAAAGATTTTTCTGGACTTGTTGTTGCTGACATCGTGATAAACAGTCGAATCAGTGCCAGTACTGTGACAAACTATTCTGCTGCAATACTGCACTGCCTGTTGCTTCATGTCATCGAGAGCAACAGCAGAGATATTTAGCAAAAGCGGACGACTGAAAACGCTGAGCTCATTTGTGATTCACTCCAAGCTTTCCACTGGAGAAAGTGGGAGTGTTTCTGTAAGAGAAACATTTTAAAGTGATTCCTCACCAGTGTGTCATCAAGTATTCTTAAAATATAATGTGAGTTTAGTTGTCAGTTTTAAATGTGTATTTTGTCTTGCTCTTTCTCTTCAGATGTTGAAAGAAGGGCCGGACCAGGACATCCTCATCGAATCTTTTCTTTCATTGGGTCGCGTGGACCATGTCAACATGGTGATGGCGCTCCATCCTGCCTACCTCAGCTGCTTCCTGAGGACCCATCATGCTTTGCTTGAGATGGACGGCCCCTTGCCCCGTCACTGGAGACATTATATTGCTGAAAACCACAGTATATGATTGTTAACTAGTGATACCTATCAGCGCTCTCAGATCAAAACCAGTGACTGATGATGGGAATTGAGAACCGATGACAAATTTGAATCGGAACCGGAATTGCATCCCTCTGAGCTTATCAATTCCTTTTGTCGACGCCGTCGTCATGACGACATGACAAACCTAAATGAAATCTAATGCACAAATATGCTCTTATTTCATCTATGTTCACACTCACAGTTGCGATTAAAATGTATTAGGAATCGATAAAGAATCGAACCCATAAGCAGAATTGATAATGGCATTGGTATCAATATAATCATATAAGTTCAAGGACTTATCCATCAAAGACAACTTTTAATAAAGGCACGATTGTGTGTTCTTTAGCCATGATTTGAAACTCTTAATGAAAATTCTGAGGTTGACAAAACCTCTGATGTTGATGGATGGTGACTTCCATTCTCTGAGTGCATCAATGTAACCACACAATAAGCTCTCAGTGAGGTTGTTGTCCTTTTATCATTAACCGTTGCCAGATAGTTATTAACAAATTGTTACTATGCTGGGTTAGTCAACAAATCAATATAGAGCCCCTTATGTGATACAGCTGCAGGTTTATTGTCTAATTGTTTGGTGTATTGCTCTCCAAACTTATTGCTAGTCTCTTTACCCTTTTCATTTACTCACATTATTTGCTCCCCCATTATAACAAATCTAAACATAACCGTGTTAAAAATAATTCAAATTGTTCGTTAAAAGTAAAGCATTTGATACGCCGTTTACTCTGTAGATCTGCACATGCACAATCAACCATTATTGAACTAGGTGAATACAAAGTAATTAAATAAATATTCGAGCACATTAATTGCAGAGCTAAATGATGCAAGCAGTGACACTGTAGGTTAAGTCATAACAGATTAGTTTCTGATTGAATTCATAAGCCTATGAGTAAAGCGTTTAAGTGGTAGTGATCATGTGTTTGTCTTGTGTTTATTTGCATCTATATTAATACTTTTTGTGTCAAATGAGGCGGGAATAACAACAGCTACGAAAGGCCTGTAACTGCTTTGTGAAAGGCCACAGTTACATATATATATATTGTATTGTTATATTATATTTTGTTTGACTAATAGCCTAAACATTAGAATTAATGGCTGACTCTGCAGCTATGATTTCCTCTTTTTTGTGATCAAGTCAAGTTTGCCAAAATGTTTTATATGCTAATAATAATTTAGTGAAGTGATATCACTGCACTTCTGTTTTTCTACCTCTCCAACAGAAGCTCTCACAGTTCAGCAGCAGAGTGGTTAATAACATCAGTGGAGTTGTTTTTTGATTAAGGAACCGCAATCAAAGTTATTGTTCATTTTATTTGCTGAAGCTGTGAAAATGTGTGTCAAAGCTAAATATTTCAAACCGATTGTACAGCTTATTCTTTATTTCTCCAGACATTTATTGTGATGCTCCGCCTCAGAACTGTCACATGTTAGTGCCTCGTCAGCGTTTTCAGTGTCCATTAAATGATGGACTAAAATGAAGTTCTCTGAACACCGACGGATACTACTGATCTGAGACATACCCTGATTCATAAAAGGATCTTAAAGTTGCATTCTAAAGAAACAGATAAGTTATAATAAATCAGGCAAACTCTGAAAATAATATGTAAATATAATTTTTTAATTTAAGGCATGTCTTTCTTGTCAAATGTACTGGTCAACCTAATTTTCTATTTTATTTTTAAGGGACTAAAATAAAACTATTTCTGTAGACATCCCAATCAATGGAAACATTTAAGGATACTACACTGATTGTGCTGGCACAAAAATGCAAAGTTTGAAAGTGGTCTGGAAATGAGATATTTCTAGGTTGTATGACCCTAAAAAAATGGTCAAATTGAATTATCTTCACTAAGGAGAAAGATGACAAATTCAAAATGGACCTGGTTGGTCATTCTCTGCTCAAGCACTATTTAGCTACTGTGTCATAGTGAGCCACTAACAGCCTGCCAAAGATCCTGATCATCTCATAAACACAAAGTCTCATTGCTCATATATTCACCACATTAGCTTACCTTTCCCTTCAGAAAGTCATTAGACTCAAAGTGATCTACTGATGCAGAAATATCGTTGTGTTGCCTTAACCCCCTGAACCCTTATTATATTTATGAGCATGGGCAGTATTCTAATGCATTATGTAGTTGTTATACACAAACCAGTTGATTGAGCTTTGTTTTTAATGTGGCACCATGCTTGATTATGTTTCACAGGCTGCAGCTCGACACCACTGCTCCTACCTGGTGCAGCAGCACAGCGCAGGCTTCCTAGAGGCTGGAGGGGAGGAAAGCTGGCTTGGCGGCCTTGAGCACGCTCCCACCAAACTACGCAGCCTGCAAACACTCAACAAGCTGCTGGCTCACAGACCCTGGCTCATCACACAGCAGCACATACAGGTCAGACACAACACCCACTTACTCACTGTCTCTCTCTTTTGCCTTCCACTTATGGTAAAATGATTTAAAACACTGGATTTATGACTTAGGCTGTGTCAGTCCCTCACTCATACACTCACTCACTCACTGTATATGTAATAGGGCTGTGTATTGGCAAGAATTTGGTGATATGATACGATGGTGATTCATCATACTGTCAGACTGTAAGCAAAGCAATATATATTTTTAAATCTAATATTAGGATATACATGTAAAGTATAGTATATAGAACACACCACCACATGCTACCAACGTTGGTGAGGAAGACTTAATTGGCCGATACATTACATCACTGCTATCTAGCGGTGGGTACCAGTCTTCCCTCGCCAACAAGCCTAACTTTGGAGCATTATGTAATCTCCACAAGCTAGCTAGCATGACATGGTTGGTACCAATGGATGCCTTAGGTTATCTAGTTTCATACGATACCAATACTGTAACAGTAGCTTTAAAACGGACCCTGCTCCTGCCTCTTAAAGACAGTAATGTCAGCCGAGGTCGCCGGCAGTCCCGTGGGTCTGAGAGGGTTCATTAAATACCGATAGTGTTTTGAAAGAATCCATACAGTATTATGAAAACATAATATTGCGATACTCAAGTGTGTTGATATTTTCTTGCACAGTATAATCTACTGTAATGCAGCGGCCCATTGATAAATACAACCTCTAATGTTTGAGAGGCTTTCCTTTGGGTTTTGTGATATTGCATTGCACTGTATTTTCAGGTCAACTCAACACAGCAGTGTACAGCTAAATTCCAACGTCAGCATGCTAACACGATCACCCGTGTTTATGGGGTGTATAATGTACATATAATGATGGCAATCCCTCCAATAACTGTCAAGATGTTTAAGTGATGGCCCCCAACTAACCGACATTGCAAACCAACAAACCCACTATATGAAACTTCACTTATCCAACACCTGCCCCTCTGCTCTGCAGGAGCTGGTGTGTCCCGGAGCAGAGCCTCGCTGGTCATTGGCTGAACTCATACATGCTGTGGTCCTGATGGCACACGCTCACTCCATCTGCTCTTTTGTGTGGGGCTGCGGCTTAAACCCTGAACCCGACCACATCGGAGGTTATACCTTCCAACTTTCATCGCCCAGTCACCTTCCTCGTAGCCCTCACAGCCCTCATAGCCCCGCTCATGAGGACGGCAGACAAGAGGTGAGTCAAACTGTTATTATTCACCTCAGGTCTGACAAGTTTAAACTTCACAATGTCAACCGGAGAAGCGGTATTTGAGCAATTCCAACTATGTCCCACCTTCTTTTATTAAAAGAAGAAGACATGGCATACTTCATGTTGTTGATTTACTGTCAGAAAAACAAAGTACTAAGTAACTCTTTTTGTCTTCTCCAGTTTGACGGAGCTATGGAGGTGGAGGTGTTGATGCAGAGGATGGTGGAGCTGCAGCAGCAGGAGGAGGAGTGCACACAGGAGGAGATGGTTACTCGCTTTGAGAGGGAGAGGAGCGAGAGCATACCAACCGGTACAAACATACCTGTTTATCGCATGCATCACTCTGCTAGTCACTCGGTTGACATTCATTTACTCAATATTTCCTTCTGTGTCGTGTTTGTTTAGCTGTGGTGCGCGGAACACCACCTGATCTTGTTCTGCGTCTGGTGGAGGAGCCAGAGTTCAGATACGAGGACTTTGCCCCCAAAGGAGAGCAGTCACCGCCAACCATGAGAGCCCAGGTACTTCAAGTTGATTATATTTTGCAGATTACAACAGACATTACATTATTTATTCATACTTTATACAGTACAGTGTCTGTTTATTGTTTGTGCTAAGTGTCATAGACCTGTGTTTGTTAATGTTGTGTCTGATGTGTGCAGGACTATTCATGGGAGGACCACGGCTTCTCTCTGGTCAACAGACTACTGCCAGACATGGGCCAACTGCTAGATGAAAAATTCCAGGTACCATCACTTTAACCTTGTAGAAGTGCACTTATAAAACACCAATGGGCTCAGAGTTTTATGTGTACACGATGACGTTGCGCGACTTTTGCCGTTTGTGCAAGACAAACATGAGGGAAAAAGAAGCACTATATATGGAGACTCTACAGACATGTTTTTATGGAAAAAACACAGAGATGCGATCCGTAGATGTTAACGTACTACAAGCTTCGCTGTGTCGCATAGACGTTGTTATCGCCTGCCGTCCCTCTCCGTTTTGTTATTGGTTCCCTCGCTGAGGCGAAAATTAGATCCATGGAATCCAGCCTGCTGAGCAGAGTGAAAAGAAATCACGCACAAGGCAGTATGGGTATACCCAGGCTACGATGTTAAAGGTGTGGGATTTCCATTTCAGTTTTGATTATAAAGCATGTCAAGGTGCTATATAAATACTGTGAAAGTATCAAAATAAATCAATCCACAGAGAAATGCTCACAGCCCGTATTCAGAAACTGTGTTTTTAAACGAGCCGTCAGGACTTCTGTACAGTTGTGATGTAGCAACTATACTACATATAGGTAGAAAGGGCTGTTACACTCCCGTTAAAGTCATTCCCCGGCTGCAATGGAGGTGCAGAGACACTGAGAGCGCAGATGCAGAAGACCCAGAAAAGCTGACCAATCAGAGCAGACTGGTCTTTTTTTCTGAGGGGGGCTTAAAGAGACAGGCGCTATAACGGCGCATTCAGGTGAATACAGGGATATTCAGACAGACCGTTTGAAAAAGATGGTCTAGTAGAAACCCAAAACATGAATGTTGCATGTGCTTTGAAGAACACTGTTTCCCAACCTGGGAAGATAATACTTTTTCTCTCATGTTTGCATATTTTGAAACGAGTGAAATACTGGACAGTTTTTATATTATACAGTCTGAGAAGGTCAAATTACTCTCAAAGGGCGCGTCTCGTGAATCAGACAGTAATTTTGAGGGCGCACCTATTTTGTATGCACAGTAAGAACATTTCTACCCACATATTAGTGAATGACACCCTTTGCTTTGTATTAAAGAAAAGGTTGAAAAAAAGGTTGGAAGGACTTTGGTAGAAGATGCATGGTTGCCTACACCTTACTGTACAACAAATGAATATGATCAGATTTAGCAGAATGTAGGGGGGAAATAGTGATGGTGAAATTACTCATTGGCAACTTGTTCTAGTGTATGCATTAATTTACCAGATTGATTGAGCATGCTGTATTATAATGAGATTAAACGGTGTCTTTTCAGGTTGTGAGCAACTTGACCTATAACCGCATGGCCATGCATGAAGGCGTGGACACTCATACTCTGAGAAAAGCTCTGTGGAACTACATCCACTGTCTGTACGGGATTCGGTCAGTGCCGCACACTACTACGAATCACGTACTTAGCAAAGTTTTAAAAGAGCCTCCGTCTCTGCTGTGTGATTTATTTATTTTTATTATTGTCTCTGCGCAGCTACGATGATTACGACTATGGCAGTGTGAACGTGCTGTTGGAGCGCTCCCTGAAGGTGTTTGTTAAAACCATGGCCTGTCACCCCGAGCAGACCACGGCACGCGTTTACCACGCCTTCTGGAGACACTTCAGACACTCTGAAAAGGTATGAGTGAGTTCAAACACACACCTGACCCTACCTCTTCAGCCACAATGAATGAATCATTTGACATTTGAACACGTCGTCTCTCTTTGGTGCTTTCTCAAAGAAGATTGAATCATTTGATATTTCAGCAAGTCCTCCCTTTTTTTAAATGTCATTTGAATTGCTGACATGACTTGAAAGTGTGTCATCCAGTAACCTCAAGCTAATGACATGATCTTTTTTTTTGCAGGTCCATGCAAACCTAATAGTGATGGAAGCCCGTCTACAAGCAGCCCTTCTTTATACCTTACGAGCCATCACACACTACATGAGATGACACACTCAATCACACACATGTTTGCAGATTCTGAGCCAGCTGTGACGTACTACAGCACCACACACACACACACACACACACACACACACACACACACACACACACACACACACACACACACACACACACACACACACACACACACACACACACACACACACACACACACACACACACACACACACACACACACACACTATCTTATTACATCTTATTTTTCAGTGTTAATGATATGATGCTGCTTTGCAACTGGGAAATCTGATATTGATAATTTGTTACTTTGCACTGAAGTTTCTTTTTTTCCTCACTTGAACCTCGAATGTTGTTGTTGTTCTTGCACATGTTGCTTTCACACACACGGCTATATCTACATGCAGGTGGATTGGAATATAACCATATCATCATCATGGTTCAAGTGTTTATTTGACATTTCTGTTCTGTGTTTTTTTTTTTTTGACATATCTGTTCGGGATAATAATCTGTCACCCACAGACAACCGCTGTTCACCACATCATGACTGCTCATGCTTCAGTCTTCTCTGTCTAGGCTGAGATAAAAAAAAAAGACAAAATAACTTGTATTTTTATATACAGTACAATAAAAAGTTACTTTATCAAAATTAAAACACTGTCTGGAAATCATGTTGCTGGCAAAAAAATTGTACTCTGTATACCACTACCACTGATTTGAAGGTCAATATAAGAGATTGTATATATTTTGAGAAATATGTTTCTTTTTTTGTTTTGTTTTTATAATCCAAGAAATTCCAAGAGTTTGACACAAACCCAGACTTCTTGATGTTAGAGCAGGAGTTGTATTGACACACCACCAGATGGAGACAAAGACTTAAAGACGCGTGAAATGTCACCACAGTTCACTTTGCCAAGTCACTCTTCAAGGTGAACTGTAGGAGTGTGACGGTACAGTACAGCTGCCATTGTTCATGAATTAAAGCTGAATGTGCATAATCCGATGATGATCCAAAGTAATAGCTGCACGAAAAAGAAAAAAGTGACGTGTAAGTAAAGCGCCCTAAATAGACACACTTGGTTTGTACACGCGGATATCACACATTTCATTCAGTCTTCCTGTAGTTCACACCGGGGAGTGCATATGCGAATGTGTTGCATCTCACCGAAGCGCACCCAGACTGTAACAGTCACTGCCCGTCCTCTAGGTGGATGTGCTTCAGGGTGCGCAATAACTTCAAAGTCAGTGTCTTATTTATTTATTGAGCGTACTTACAGGAACATCAACTTTCATGTCAAAGTAGTCATTTTGTGAGTCGTCAAAATTATTATTATTATTATTTGTATGCACTGTGTTCTAGCTAAATTTCTGTTTAAACCTGAATGTAGGAGAATCACTCTCGGGGTCCTACTTTGGCCGTGAAAAGGCTCAAAAAGCTGACAGGCTACATTCCTTAAAGGTAGATGAGACTCAGTTATAATAGCAGGCCTCTTTCTGTTAAATATAACCCTAAAAGGTCCTTTTTTTTTTTTTAAACTGTCCACTACACGCGCGCGTGCCTCTGGGGTGGACTTCACTGCGCGCGTCAAGTCCGTTCTCAAAGCCTTCCGGACGAGGCGCGCGCTCACTTTTCACTTGCTCGGTGCAGCAGCTCGCGGCGTTTTCTCTGTGCACCCCCGCGAGCCCACCGGACACCGCTGACCCTCACCTCTGGACTCCAGGGTTCCCCGGGATAACGGTGTCAGGTATGTCTGCTCTCTGTACTCCATGTTTGAAAAACGCAGCTATCGCATTATAATTAAAAAAATGCGAATGCTTTGTTGTTTTTTGAAGAACTGCTTGTAATTAACCAGCTAACTGCGGGAGTCTCAGATAAAACATTATACGTAGGTAGTTCCCCAGCATTTCTTATCTAATGGATTTTACTTTAAACTTTTTCACAGTTGTGTTCAGCTCGCCTGTGTTTCACCTCTCTGTGAAAGAGACACAACAGAGGCACCTCTGTAGGTGAAGGGACACTGAAAGTAGTCCTACGAACAAACGTAGATGAGTATTTTCAGTAGACCACCACCCCAGGGTCCCTTTGTACTTTTTGTTTTTATTAGATGGGCTCGTCAGAACTTAGTTGACTATTTTTGGTGTCAAAGCAAATTGGGTAAGTTTGGAGTGTTTTCGATTAGATAAAAGGAAGTTTGGGTTTGCCTGTGTGAAGTTAATGAGGCGCAGCTACCAGTACTTCCACTCTTCATGCTGGACAGATACCACAGGGGGGGTATTTTGAAATCAAACAACCAACATTGCAATACTGAAAGAGTGGAATTTACCAGAGTTTAGTCACAGGTGATTTATAGTGGGATCCGTTCCCTGTCAAAGCCTTATTAAGCTTGGATCATCAGTTCTAAGGTTGTGGCAAAAAAACATTTGTTGTTACATGGAAAAGGGTCCAACAATAACTTATCACAGGATCTGGGTTTACGGCATCAGATGGGATCAACTGGATGTTTTTTTCTGTAAGTGTGCGTCACATTTGTTACATTACTGCCAGATCAATTCTGAAAGTAATTTAGGCCTTATGTCTCTCAAGACTGTTAAATTTGCTCCGGAGGCCGAATATTCCTTTAGCAAATGTGACTGTGATTCATTTGGAAACACGCCGGCAGGAAACTACCTTGAGGAAAAGGCGGGGCTGTGGGTTTCCTGAAAATGTCCATCTATCTCAGGTGTTTCTGTGGCTTTAGCGCGGTCAGATTGTAGGTGTAGGTGTTTATGTCGTCATCATGATGGACTGCAGGGAGGTTGCATAATCACACCACCTTACTTTTTAAGTAATCAATCAATCTTTTGGTTTCATGGCTGGTTTCGAGGCGGCTGCTTGTGTGTGTCGTGGAATTTTGAGGGTCGGATGGGGAAAAACGCCATTAGGCCGTCCAAGGCCGGACTTCATCACTTCCTGTTTCTTTACGAGGTCAGTTCCTGTCTTTAGCCTCGGGGCCAGGCAGGAAGGAAGGGGGCGTGGACATATTTAGTTGTGGGGGTTAAGAAATGGACGTCAACATTGTCACACAGCTTTCCCACCGAGCAGCTGAGTGCAGTGACGGGGAATGAGTTTCACCGATGAGCCCAGATGTGACGCCCCTGGTTGGAGGGCTGAAGCTGTCATCTCCAACGGGGGCTTTGCGGTTATTAGCCACTGGTGCAACCTGAAGAAGACTCTTCTTGTTGTTGTACTCATAGGAGCCCTGAGCCCCTAATACTTAAACTTACTGAACGCCTTCCAACAAGCCACCTCGGTCCCCTGTATCTGGAGGATATGATGACATTATGTGGAAACAGGACGTCCCGATGACCAACGCACCTTACTTTTCCATTGCTCCCAACCCCCTCTAGTTTCTCTCCCCCCACCCTCCTTTCTGAGTGTGTGCTATGTGTGCGAGGGTTCGGTGACAGCTTGCTTCCCATTGTCCTATCATTCCTGCTCCACTCACCCTCTGCATCCTGTGGGGCTTCCTGCTAATGAGGGAGAGAAAAAAGTAAAAAAGAAAGAAAGGTAACAAGAAAGAGATGGAGGAACAAGGGAAGTGGAGGGTTGGGGAAAGTATGGAAATAACTAGTGTAAAAGTGCAGAAACTCAACAGATCTGAACTGTGTGTGTGTGTGTGTGTGTGTGTGTGTGTGTGTGTGTGTGTGTGTGTGTGTGTGTGTGTGTGTGTGTGTGTGTGTGTGTGTGTGTGTGTGTGTGTGTGTGTGTGTGTGTGTGTGTGTGTGTGTGTGTGTGTGTGTGTGTGTGTGTGTGTGTGTGTGTGTGTGTGTGTGTGTGTGTGTGTGTGTGTGTGTGTGTGTGTGTGTGAGAATTCCCCGTTGGGAGCAGCTTATCTGCAGTCCACTGTGAAGGAAAGGGTGTGTCATTTGGATTTGGATGTTTGCGAGTGTGATGATGGAGGGTGATGTTATTGTGATTTTACAAGAGTGCACTGTATGCGTGCTAATGCTTTGTAGGTCAGAGTACACGTATATTAAGTATATATACAACCATATATACTGCAATATACTTATTGAGTATATCTGTTTTATAGTTAAATAGGACATATTACACATTTGTAATGCATGAGAAAAACTGCATGAGATGCATTGTGCCATGGCCCTCGCCAAAATGTAGCCTAAATGGAGCGTTATTGTTTCCCCTTCCTTCAACAAGCTAGAATGATATGGTTGATCCTCTAGCTTCACATGAGACTATTTCACATTACCGAATTAAGTTCACCTCCTTCAGTGGTGGGAAGTAACTAAGTACATTTACTCAAGTACTCTACTTAGGTAATTCCTTTTTAATCTACTTTCTACTTCTACTCCACTACATTTCAGTTGTAATATACTTTTTACTCCACTGCATTTATTTGGTAACTTCAGTTATTAGTTACTTTACAGATTCAGATTATTAATACAAAATATTATCAACAAATGATAAAACATATATTGTTTTTGATTAAGCTACACAGCAGTATATAAAGTAAATAAAAATAAGCCCCACCTTTATCAGCTGCAATGTTAAAGTGATATTTACATTAATCTATCAATAATTGCATAATGAGGAAATTTTACTTTTAGTGCGTTTTGTTGCCAATAGGTTTGATACTTTTACTTGAGGAACAATTTGAATGACGGATTTTTACTTGTAACCGAGTATTTCAGCAGTGTGGTATAAACATAAACTCTTCCACCACTGACCTCCATTATTATATTTCAAAACCTGGGTAAAAAGCTAATCTATTTGTATATCGTCATACTATCCAGGTTAGGCAAGGAGTTTTATTTTATAGCAACAGCCCTTGAAAAACTGTCAATGACACAAACACTGATTATATCATAAAGATGAATTATTACTCTGAGCTGTAAAAGAGCCAGTTGTTGCAGACAGCCTTATCATCACAAACTAATACTGTACTTCTCCTCACCAGAGGAAGCTGCTTCTGTATTTTAATTGTTTCTTCTTGTCCGCTGCTGTAAAAATCTGCAGTGACAGTAAGCAACCAGTCAGTATAGGAACGAGGAGTGTTGAAACAGAGATTAACAGAAATAATACCTATGAAATAAGTGGTAGTTTTTGCGGTATACTTGTGGCAAGAGGCAGGCATGAATGACTTACATTTTATTATTTCAACATAGGCAGGTTTTGCAACTGATAAATATATTTTAGTTAAAGTGAAAGGTACTCTTTAGTGTTCATGGCTGAAGAGTGTTTATTGAGTTTTTTAAATTAATATCCTAATGTATGTAGGGATGTCATTTTATTACCTTAAATTTAATATGATATTTCAAACTATGAGAAATTCCTGTCACAGCTTTGCCTTACATATTGTATCTCATTCGTTATTTGCTTTCAAGAGGCAAAGAGGAACTCGGTGGTCTTAAATGACCCTGGTTTTATTGTCAGTACTTATGCAGAGTCTTGTCAAAAAGTAACAACGAGTGTGCAGGGTGTCTTTTTTGAATATGCAACCCTTCACAACCACCCATCACAACCACACACCCACACATTCACACGCACGCACGCACGCACGCACGCACGCACGCACGTACGCACGCACGCACGCACGCACGTGCACACACGCACACACTGATGTGTGTGATTGAAAGAGAAACCCAATAGTCCAATGATAAAGCACAGACAAAGAAGAGTAAATATACACATACATGTTGGTTTGTGTTTAATTCTGCACTGTGCTGGGTAACATACCAGCGTGTGTGTGTGCACAATTGCCCATTGTGGCTCTCTCATGTTTGATTGGTGAAGCCTGTATCCAGTGGGCCATGTACTCTGCTGCATTTGTGACTTTAGCGTTTAAATGCTTCCTTTATGTTAAAAACACCTCCGATTAACTGAATTATCAGGTGCTACCACAGCTTCTGTGTGCAGAGAGGAAGACATTTGGTCAACAGGAACCCAATAAACAATGACTGTATGGTCGTCCTTCTCTCTCTCTCTCTCTCTCTCTTCTCTCTTCTCTCTCTCTCTCTTCTCTCTTCTCTCTTCTCTCTTCTCTCTCTCTCTCTCTCTGGTATTGGGTCGGCCCTGTATGTGGTCATCATAAGCAGATGGGAGACAGGTCAGGTGAGATGAAGATGAAAGTGAGGAAGGCCTCTTTTACACCCTCCGTCACTTTCTTTTTAGAGTTTAGAAAGAAAAAGTCAGAAGCTTCGGTCCAGTGGCAGGGTTGAAAGAGAGAATATGAAAGGTTAGGGTTGGAGGGGTGTGGGAGAAGAGAAAACCAGTATCAGAGGGGAAGGTGTGTGTGTGTGTGTGTGTGTGTGTCCGTGTGTGTGTGTGTGTGTGTGTGTGTGTGTGTGTGTGTGTGTGTGTGTGTGTGTGTGTGTGTGTGTGTGTGTGTGTGTGTGTGTGTGTGTGTGTGTGTGTGTGTGTGTGTGTGTGTGTGTGTGTGTGTGTGTGTGTGTGTGTGTGTGTGTGTGTGTGTGTTCAGGGTGTTTGTAGCACTGCAGCTGCTCTGTCCTCAGTTTCCAGGAAAAGGGGGGAGCCATCAGAAGGGTGGACAGGAAACTCTAACAGGGCTAACTTCCTGCAGCTCTCCCGATGGCTGACCTGATAGTGTATGAGTGTGTATGTGTGTGTGTGTGTGTGCGGGCTTGTGCGCACAAAACATTTTTGCATATTTTACTCTAGACTCTCATGGATGTAAGGAGCAGTTTCAAGGGAATTTGTGGTGTGGATGGGACGAACCTAACACCGTTCACTGGGAGCTCTGGTCTTTTTTATAAGAAATGTGATTTCTGACTTTAGTTTTTTTTTTTTCGTTGCTCCCTGCCGTAACCTGTTATTGTTCTTCCTGTGTGTGACTTCCTTCACATTCCTAAGTAGGTGGGGAGGCTGCAGCCTGGAGTTTAGTCAGCTTGAATGGGTGCCAGTTTGCATCTGAGGGCCGCTCTACAGTCACTGACCAGTTTATTGTGTACACCTACAGTAGCTAACACTAATGCAGTTGAATACAATCAATTCTACAGTCATGAAGGTTGTGATGTTCAGTTCAGTTGAAACTTTCAGGGAGGTGTTGATTCAACTTTATGGTCAGTTTGGAGGCTCTGGTTTGTGCTGCTGTTGGATTCAACTGCATTATACAGAGAGGTGTGAATAGTTATATCAATAACAATGGACTAAGTATTAAAACTACAGCCAAATTTTAATCTAGGGCTTTTATTATTGGCTAATCTGCCAATCAATTGAAATGTATATAAGATGTCAAAACAATAAATGAAAAATACCTATCACATGTTTTTAAAACCCAACATGACGTCATTAAATAGCTTATTTTGTTTAACCAACGGTCCAAAACCAAAATATATTCAGTTTACTATCACACAAGACAAAGAAAATAATCAAATACTTACAATTTAGAAGCTGGAATGGGGGAATTTCTCTTAAAAACATTATTATATTATAACAGGACATTATTATGTTAAAGGAATACAGTATAGTGTATGTGCAGTATATATTATTTCCGGATCAAACAAACAAGATATAACGTTTAAATTTATGCGCTTTAGGGGTGCAGGTAGTCAGATTTTGTAACAGTTGGACGGAGCCAGACAGTCTGTTTCCCTCTGCAGTGTTTGTATTAAGCTAAGCTAACTGGTGCTGTCTGGAGCTTCATACTGTAGGCTACAGATAGGAATGGTATCAAACTTCTCATTTAACTCTCATCCAGAAAACAAGAGAATTCTCTAAAATGTCCAACCTTTGCTTTAACCTTGGTAAGAAACTTTCGACTGGTGCTTTGAAAAATACCCATGATCAAGACATTTAGGAGTCGGCAAATTTGTTTTCCTGAAGAAATAACGCTGAAAAAAAACACACTGATGTAGATGTAGGAAAGCCAATGTTCTCTGCACGCGATTAAAATGTTTTACAGTCTTCTCTGTATGTTGTTTCCTATCGATGCTGGCACCAGCTTTTGCTTTGTCAACACAAGCGCTTCTCTGAAAACTGGAAGTCAGGATTGCATACATGGGTGTGCTTCTACACAATGATCTTTGTGAAACACATTTCACATTGACGGTGACTGTCACATTTTGTCAGTTACCTCTGTCTGATGATGACATTTACAGGTCTATTTCACCACAGACGCACACACACACACACACACACACAGCTGTTGACCAGAGAGAATGACTGAGTACCCCTTCTTGAAACTGCGAAGCAAAAAGGGAAGTGGCTAACCTCACATCTCTTTCGGTCTTTCCTTATCTCGAGCAGTCTCTGTCTCTGTTTTTTAGAACTTCTGTCTCTTTTCACGCATCTCCTTATTCACGCTTTAACGCTCTTGAGCCCTTCTCTCACATTCTCCAGAAACCTTCTCTTTCTCCCGTTCTCTGCCCCTCTTCCTCTCTCACCAGGCTCTCACTTTCCGCCCCTTGTCACTCAACACTTCCCTCTTTTTTTCCCAGTGGCAATGGTGATTGACAGATGATCTGACAGAGGAAGACATCAGGTGAGAAGTTAACTTCTGCTTCCCGCCTCGTCTCCAAACCCCAATTCCGCCTTTTACCCTCCTCTCACTTAAGGGAAGTTACGTTTTTTATTTAAAGTTTGTTACTTCTCTCTTAACAGTTCTCTTTAGTTTAATGATCCCCTTTATGCTGTTGAGGTGTTTTGCTTTCACTTTCCTTCAGCTTGTGTTTGAAGTCTCTGACTTATTTCTTATGTTGAATCTAGTGATGATCCACTCGTTTTTTTTTATTTTGTTCACAAGCCGAAATAAAATCATTATAAAGTAATTGATTAATTATTGGAATTAAAGGGACACTCCACAAAATTTACATAAAGTCCAGTTTGCTTTTCAGGAGGGGTACTACTTACATAATGTTTTCTGCGACTGGAGGAGCTTTACAAAGTTTGAAAAAAAATAACCCTAGTGATGTCATCAGGGTTATTGTTATAGCTGAGGCTGGAGGTTACATTACGGAAACTGGTAGGATCTGGTGTTTCTGGGGCGTGACTTTGAAGTGACTCGGCCTCTGCTGCTTCAATTTTGACCACTGTTTTATTATATAAAAGTGAAATACGAAATCACGAGAGTATCCCTTTAAACTGGTTCATTTGGGATTTATGTTGTCTCAAACACTGTTACTAAATACTATTATATTGTACGTATATTAGGTAAAAGCTGCTTTCATAGACTGCATACAGCCGTTCACTATAAGAGAGGAAAATTGACCTTTACATATTGAAAAAGTCGTGGCTATTTTATTGAACTCTACTTGCTTTCAGCAGTCGCCGTCTCCGTTCTGGTTATTATGGGGTGTGCTTGTTGCAAGCAGAAGAAGTCCGCCAAAGCAGCAGCAGCAACATCCGCAGCAGTAGACGTTACAGATCTGTCTCCTAGCAACGCAGATGGAGGGTTATCCGCCTTGACTCAGGGCCGTTACTGTCCCGACCCCACTCAGACCATCCCAGACTTCAACAAGGGCTTTTCATCCAGCATCATCTTCCCCAACACCAACACACACCAGCGGCCTGGAGGCATAACAAGTAGGACTGTGTGTGTGTGTGTGTGTGTGTGTGTGTGTATAAGTGTGTATAAGACCCAAGTAAAATGGTCTTATAATATTTCTTAGGTTCTAGAAGGTGAAAATTGATAAACCTATTAGCAAGTACAGTTTACCATAGGTGAATAACAAAGCAAAGTGAACCCAGCACTCTTCACAGACATCTTTAGTACCGTAATAATACACCACTTATCCTTCTCTTCCAAACACATTATCATGGATATGTTCTTTTTTATATTTTTAATCTGTTTTAAAACAAGGTTCACATACAGTGTGTCCCACATGTACGTTGCAAGAGTTATTGTTTCTCCTGTCCATAACGGCCCTGAAGTGATCCTACAATTTCAGTGTAGGAGATGGGGGCCAAAATCCATAGTGCTTGTTTTTGTGCAAAAATGCATTTTTAATTTCAGTTAATTCATACAAGGCTTTGGCAGTCTCATTCAGATGCATCTAGTGGGTGACTTTCAAAGTGTGTTTCCCTACTGACAAGTGAAGGGGTGGTAAAATAATGAGGACATCTGTTACTAAGAAGACTATAACATTGGAAAATTGTAAAACTCAGACTGCTTAAGCCTCATAAAAGCTTTTGTTAAAAAAAACTATTATTCTTTTGCATAGAAAGAGGACCCCCTCATCCCTTACATTGGAATCATGCTGTACAAAGGGATCTCTTCACAGCCATTATGGATCCTTAATGCGCCTAGTTTGGTGATGAGAACTAGTGTGTATTAATGAAAACTGAACTGTGTGTGTGTGTGTGTGTGTGTGTGTGTGTGTGTGTTAATACATGTACAGGTGGTGGGGTCACTCTCTTTATAGCTCTATACGATTACGACGCCCGCACTGAAGATGACCTCACTTTTCAGAAAGGAGAGAAATTCCAGATCATCAACAACACGTAAGCACAAATACAGCTGTATTTTAAGGACATCTGTTTCTAGATGTTGCTATTTTAAGGGGAAACCCACCTGATTGCATCTGGAGCTGAACAATGAATGCTAACTGTACAGTATGTGTTAAATGTCTTAAATGAGGCCAGTTATGACTCCCAAAAGATAATTTTGCTCACATATATTAAATGCCACAGGCTTCAATTCAATGGCACCCATTAACACTGTGAACTGTCAGAGGTGTCAGCTGCTGCTGACAATGATAAGCTCATGTTCTTGAACAATGTTCTTGTCCTACTCTAGAAATCTGAAATCAGTGTATATGAGTATATGATGACATTTAAATTTGGAGTAGACACATTTGCTCTTTATCTTCTTTCTCATCAAGATGCCTTTTATTCTACAGTTCATTTTAATGTACTTGAACCTGTAAGAAAGTTTTTTACTATTGCCATTGTTCCTTTTGATTTCTACATTGTTAAAAATACCGTAAGCTGACTGTGTCATAAAACCTAATCCTTACATGTTTTGTCTGTGTGTCATCAGAGAGGGTGACTGGTGGGAGGCTCGCTCTTTGGACACAGGCCACTCAGGCTACATCCCCTCCAACTACGTAGCTCCTGTTGACTCCATACAGGCTGAAGAGTGAGTACCACACACACACACACACACACACACACACACACACACACACACACACACACACACACATACACACACACACACACACACACACACACACACACAAAACCTGGAAATTTAGAGACTAGTTTTCCAGTCACAGAAACGCCTGGAAATTAATAAAATGCTGAAATATCCTGGAAAATGTTTGTATTTTAGTTCCTCATATAACTTACGTAAGCCTGGGTGGTTTGATATAGTGTATATTTTGTTTGAAACTGGACTTGTTGGTAGGATAAGCTGCACAATATCACACATCACAGCGGGTTTACCAAAAGCGAAGCAGAATGTAACCCTTTCTTATTTCCGCTCCCATGTCAGTCAATCTCCAGAGCAGATAGTACTTGCAGCGATCATGTTTGTATTTTCCGGAGCTGCGAGCATGTTAAACGTGGCAATATTAGGCCTACAGGTAAATTATTATTAGCTTGTTAGCAAATGCTGTCCTGGATTATCATGAAAAACTCCTGGAGATGTCTCGGAAAAAGGATTTCTTAAAGAGAGTGGCAACCCTGAAGCACACACGCAAACATACAGTGAAAACTACGTATGCAACGGTTTACAAGTCTTGAAAATTTGATGATTGACATGTAGTCTGAGGGCAGAGGTCACAGGATGTGTGCTGTTGCTGAGGTGTGTTGTTGTCATGGTGACAGGTGGTATTTTGGGAAGATGGGGAGGAAGGATGCGGAGAGACAGCTGCTTGGCCATGGCAACCAGAGGGGAACTTTTCTCATACGAGAGAGCGAGACCACAAAGGGTAAAGAGACCACACACAAACACATGCTCAATAGACTTACTGTTCTAAATATATCAAAGCTTTCAACATCTTTCTCTTTCAATCTCCCACCTCTCCCCCACTCTATGCTTCCCCCTACCTCCCTCATTCTTTCCCCCTTACTTTATCCCTCCCTCTTCCTTGCTGCTCATTTCTCTTTCCAGGGGCTTACTCTCTGTCCATCCGTGACTGGGACGACAACAAAGGAGACCACGTCAAACATTATAAGATCCGTAAACTAGACAATGGTGGCTACTACATCACCACAAGATCACAGTTCGACACAGTGCCGCAGCTGGTAGAGCACTACACAGGTAACACACGCATATGGAACTTAATTCCTTCTTTTTTATCTGGTTCTCCTTCAAAGTGAAAAAAAAAATGGTTCTGTTGCCATTTTCTGATGCACCTTCACGCTCCAAAGCTCCCGCTTTAATGGATTTTGTCTAAAACTTGCTACGACTTTTTGCACAATGCCTGGCTGCAGCAGAGAATTTAAGCCTAATTCTGTTATTCTACTCTCTTTATACTGTAATTACACTATTATGTACCAGTGGTGGAAAGTACTTTTACTGTACAGAAGAACAATTATGAGGTACTTAGCTTGAATATTCACATTTCGAGGGAAAATTGTACATTTTACACCACTGCATCTTATAAAATATGATGTATTGTTATAGAACGACTCAATAGTGCAGTAAATAATTAAGGAGCTTCACCTTGACCAAAAACATTAAAATGCAGCTTACATGTCAATGCATCAGAAAAGAGAATCTACTAATGTACTATGCATAATAATACAAAACGCTCACAGTACATGTACTTGTTATATTCTAAGTACATTTTATATAAGTAGGATTTTTAATTCAGAACTTTTACTTTTGCATTAGTAAAAGATTTAAATGCTTCTTCCACCACTGGCTATTGGTGAGTTTTCAAGCTTGATGCACAGTTGTTGTCGCAAGCAGGGTTCACACCCTCCACTTCCTCTGCTCGCTGTCAGTGCACATCTGCTGCCTAGTGGCGCGTGTTGATATAGCAAGCAAACATTCTGCAGTTGGTGATTTTACATGACAGAATCATAAAAAGCAACCTGAAATTTTGCTGCATATATCATTAGCTTTTGTTACTGCTGTTTGTTTTTCTTATGAACTGTGTTGTCCCTGTCAGTCTTTTTTTTTTTGTACAAGATGCTTCTCAGAATGTATGTTTATGTCTGTTTTGCTGAGTTTCCTTGTGTTTTTGTACTTTTTGTTTCTGGTTAACTTGTCGGTTGCATAAGCGCATAAGCAGCCTGTCTTGTTCTTTCTTTTTTTATATATATATCTCTGTATTTGCTGTTTTTTTCTCTCTGTTTTCTTTTCCTCTTTTTTCCTTTTTCCTTTGCCTGCCTGTTTGTCTCTCTCTCAGAGAGAGCGGCGGGACTGTGCTGCCGTTTGATTGGCAGCTGTAAGCGGGGCATGCCTAAGCTGGCCGACTTATCGGTGAAGACCAAGGATATGTGGGAGATTCCCAGAGAATCCCTCCAGCTGATTAAGAAACTGGGCAATGGCCAGTTTGGAGAAGTCTGGATGGGTAGGAATGGTGGGGCTGGTGTTGCAGTGAGGGGGGGAGGTGACAACGGGAGCACACCTGAATAAAATAAAGCATTAAAAGATGAGCAGGTACATCTATCAGGATCTATTTAAATCTTGGTTATGTTCAGTTGACAAGAACATCAGTAAATGCTTATGGTTTGTAGAGACACCTGAACTCTCACAAATATTCACTGTAAAGCCTTCAGTTGTTCGTAGTCTGTCTACCTGCAACAAATAACAAACACTTTGGATTGGACCACACAAACACAGAGCCCCCCCCCCCCCCCCCCCACCACCACCACCACCAAACACACACACACACACACACACACACACACACACACACACACACACACACACACACACACACACACACACAGAGTTGATAGATGTAGTCTGGGTTAGTTTTAAATGTGAGTTGAATAGAAACTGCAGCAGTGAACCAAATCCCTAATAAATCCCTCTGTGTGATAACAATTGCACAGAGGCAGCAGTTAATGGATACAAATGTGGCTTTGTTTTACATCCAGGTGTGCAGTGAGTTGTTACCCCCTCCCCTGTTGTTGCATGTGCATGTTTCATCATCTCACCTCACCTCTTTGTCACCCCCCCCCCCTTCCCACCCATCTTTCTTTCATTTTTCCACCCATCGCTACACCCTTTTCTCCCATTCTTCGTCATCCACTTCCACTCTTTCCTTTCTCTACATCTCCACCCATTCTTGGCTCCCCACTCCCTCCCTCCTTGATAGGCACTAATGACGGGCTGTGTTATTACCTGACCAGGCCCTGTCCCAACTCCACCCCGCTCACCATGGGCCTTGGGCGGGATGCCTGGGAGGTGAACAGGGACACGCTGTCCATGCAAACGAAGCTGGGACAGGGCTGCTTCGGGGACGTTTGGATGGGTGAGACTGACATCGCCAACCTCTGATGCCCTCTATAGGCTCAGAGGGAGAATTGTCTGTCCAGCTCTGTCCTCCATAGTGTTTGTTACTGTACTGTAGTAACGATTGTTGGTAATGCTTAACGGCATTTATGTCAGTGTATGTAAGAAAGTTTCATGTTTTTTCCCAATAGTGTTCCCCCATGATGTATTTCCAGTTACGTTTATGACCAATTTGTGTTGAAATTGTCTAAATACGAGTTTGTTTGATTTTCTGAGGCCTGCAAAGTTTCTCCCTGAAGCCAACCAAGCTATCCATGTAACTCAGGTACTGCTGGTGTTGATGTAGGACTAGAAAACCTCACTCCCTCCTAACATCACTCTGTCTCATGTCATGCATGCTTTCCAAAACTGCAATCATTTGCATGCACCAGAAGTATGTCCACGTGTTTATTACAGCCTGTATATTGCGGGTTTTTTTCTTCTACTTTTTATATCTGTATCTGTATGTGTGGGCGTTTGTGTCCACATATAAGGAGTATGTACTACACCATGTCAGTATGCATGGCACGTCTCTGTGTGCATTAACATCTCCTTGTTTCTATGCCAGGCATGTGGAACGGTACCACCAAAGTAGCGGTGAAGACTCTGAAGCCAGGAACCATGTCACCCGAGGCCTTCCTGGAGGAGGCTCAGATCATGAAGAGACTCCGTCACGACAAGCTAGTGCAGCTCTACGCCGTTGTGTCTGAGGAGCCCATCTACATTATCACCGAGTTCATGAGCCAAGGTAACAGACTGAGTAAGCTAGATACAGTGTGATTTACCCTGCTGGGAAAAACACTGAATTCTTCCCTATTTCAGGGATTCTCTTTCTTAGTCTAACCTTTGACCTCTTTGTGGAGGTGGCCCGGGGGCAGGTGAAATATTGGTTCAATAAAATAAATTTAAAAAACAACAGGAAAAGATAGAGACAAATGTTGACATTAAATTGTATTCATGCAAAAGTGTCACGATAAATCTATCTAATAAGAATTTGAATTTATATTTTGTACCTGCCATGATACACAGCAGATATGAGTTAACTGCCGGCAACAGAACGACTGGCTAGTCATGATGCTACAATCTTGGTTTTTCAGGAAGTTTGTTGGACTTCTTAAAAGATGGGGAGGGTCAGAGTCTTAAGTTGCCTCAACTGGTGGACATGGCTGCACAGGTGAGTTAACCACTGACACAAACCCCACAGGTACAGACACATTGACTGACCTTCTTTCTGAGCTTTTTTGTCTCTTTTGTGTTTACAGATTGCGTCCGGAATGGCGTACATTGAGAGGATGAACTACATCCATCGTGACCTGCGAGCGGCTAACATCCTTGTCGGAGACAATCTGGTCTGCAAGATCGCTGACTTTGGCCTGGCGAGGCTCATCGAGGACAACGAGTACACGGCCAGACAAGGTAACAGCATGAGATAAGTGAGTTTGTGTGTGTGCGTGTGTGTGTGTGTGTGAGGGAGGCAGATGAAGAGAGCGACGCTTGCACAGTGCGATGATTAAGAGTGTGTTCCTCAGCCTCCGTGTCTATATTTTTATACATAACCTATCCTAATTATATGATTATATGCATCTTCACTGTGTTGCCATGGTTTCAGGGGCGAAGTTCCCCATCAAGTGGACGGCTCCAGAAGCTGCATTGTATGGACGCTTTACCATCAAGTCAGATGTCTGGAGCTTTGGCATCCTTCTAACTGAACTCATCACTAAGGGACGGGTGCCATACCCAGGTACTGGGTATTTCTTCATCTCATGTAGTATCACCCTTGGCAGTGGAAATTCTACGTGATTCATTATTTGTGTTTGCGCAGATAGTGCTCAAAGGTGCTTCAAAAGTAGATGTGAAGGAAGAGGAGGCGGTTTCTTTAGCACCTGCCACTCTGCTGGGCAAATTAGCACACAAATTAGTCTGTTTCGTCACCCAAACTTCAGGTTTTACTGTATGTCGTAAGGGGTGACTGATGCTGCAATACATCACAATATTTTTTGTCTTGCAATATATTATTCACACCAAGTATTGCTAACTTAGAGAATTTGACTGTTTTTGCAATAATTTGCTATTTTAATAACCTCAGTATGAAGATATTTAAGGTGCAAGTTGTATCATTCCTTAATAATATAACTTTTCAACAAGTAGTGTCAAGGCGGAGGCATCAGCACCACAAACAATAACAAAATAGAGGTTACAAAACACAAGGCAGGCATACGATAAATGCGATCAACCATCAAGGATCATAAAACACATAAATCAGAAGGATATTGTTATACCATAACTGATAATATTAAATGGATGTGCAGTTAGATTCAAATAATTCAAAATGAATACATATAAGAGACAAATAAAATCCTAAAACAGAAACACTTACGTGAAGGATTGTTGCCAGTTTGTGAATGTTTTCATATTTCAATAAAGCTGCATATAAACATATTGGTGCATACTTAAAAGAAGCAAATCAATAGATTGCATAGGAATCATTCATTTGTTAAAGTATTACTATGCATGTTTAGAAGTGTGTTTTCCACTTCAGATTATTTAAAAGTTGACGTATTAAAGTTGAAGAAAGTCATCATTACATCATATCACGCGTGATTATCACCACTTCTGTTTCTAAGGATGTTATTTTCCTTTCTCTAGTTTCATTTTTCTCCATATCCAATGTATGTTTTTTTTTTAATCCATCCCTCCTTCTCTGAACCCTCTCCGACTCTCCGGCATCCACATCCCCCCTCCCTCCTCCACCCCTTTAGGCATGAACAACCGTGAGGTGTTGGAGCAGGTGGAGAGAGGGTACAGGATGCCCTGTGCCCCGGGCTGCCCCGCCTCGCTCCATGAACTGATGCTGCAGTGCTGGAGGCGTGAAGCCGATGAGAGGCACACTTTTGAGTACCTGCAGTCCTTCCTGGAGGATTACTTCACCGCCACAGAGCCGCAGTACCAGCCCGGAGAAAACCTGTGACCACACACACACTTTTAGGAAAGATGTGGAGCAATAAACGGACAAACATAAAGAGAATGACAGATTGACAGACAGGCAGACATCGATGTATATATGCAGATACAGTGATAGGCGTGTCATAGTACATGTATGCCTTTATTTTATTTGTCTGTACACATATTGTACATGCCCACACACACACACACACACACACACACACACACACACATACATTTAAATACATATCATTGCCTGGTTTCATTGTTTAAAGACAGTTTCCTCCTTTTGGTTATTGATCACTGCAGCCCATTCAGGACAGATCAGTCAACCATGTTGAAGAGCAGAGTCGGAGCTCTGCTGATCAGGCCTTGCAGTAATGTTGCTTTACTCTGTAACCATGACAACAAGGAACTGAAAGAAGATGTAGATGGTTGTGTGTTGAGGTGGGGGGAAGTCGAGTTGGTACATGATTTGTTCAGCTGCCATATATGTTCAGGTCCTTTGATTTCTGCTTCTGAGAAGAGCGATTCAGTTGGCCGACCGACAGAGTAATAACAGCAATAGTTGAACCTGTGTGGTAGACACGGTAAGATTACTCCTCTTACAATGATCTGACAAATGTAATAAAAGAAGGCTGTTGAACTGATCCATCACCTGAAAGGGGAAACTGATTTCACACATGCACCAACATGTGCCTTAAAGTGGTCTAATTAAGGGCTGCTTTAGATTTTTAGTACCAGTTAGTAAAGTCAGAGAGGAGAGATGATCAGGGATGCTCTTTGTTTGTTCTGATCATTTCTGTGACAATTTTGGATGTAGCTGTCTCTTTTTTTTGTTTTAATTTAACACAGATATATCTGTGCATCACAAAGACTTCTATATCTAGTTATCATGTATACAATTTTCATCCATTTGGGAGGGCAGGAGAAAATGTTACACATAAAGGGGAAAGATCAATGTCAGCGTAGCTACTTCTACTACTACTACTACTGGAAGGATAGTATTTTAAATCAGTGGGTTTGTTTGTGACAGGAGTGTAACCTTTATGTGATTTTATGAGAGTCCCCTGTCATGTTATTGTAATAAAGATCAAATATCTTCCCGGATTAATGCATGTCTCTTATTCTATGTGTGTATGGACATTTATGCTATTTTATTTGAAGCTTCCCTTTCTGTAATGTCACAGAAGAGTGCAATCAACACTCAAATATACAAGGATGAATGATCATTTCCTCTGGTCTGCCTTTGAGTGTTTTTATTTGTCTTTAATATTTGCCTGAAGTAAACTTCTACAGCTCATGTGGGGAAATATTACTTCAGATGTTTAGTGGTTTGCCTAAATGTCATATTTTTAATTCTACAGCAAGTTACATTTTTAGTTACAAATAACAAATAGAATATGTTTTATCTGAGACACTTTACTATAGCTGTGTGACCAATATTGACTTCATAAATTCACATAAATAGAAATTGATTTACAGCAGGCCTGAAGTGCCACCGCATGATTTGTAGCTTGTTTTACCAAAAAATATGCGAAATAATTAGTGTATTTCCATCCCTGGCACTGGCCACTATTAACAGTCCTCCCACTCTTTTCTGTGTATCTCGCGCACTCCACTATCTCCCTCATTCACGCTCCAAGTCTTCAGTAAACTACTGTTCCCATAGTTCCACAGGTGTAAAGCGAGGCCAGATACGGGTACCCGGATGGCTTTGATAGTCAGGCACGTTGGAGACTGGGGCGCACGATAGACAGAGAGCTGGAATTGCAGAGGCAGAGACGCACGGTCGATTTGTGCCTCCCGCATACTGGGGAGTCCCGTGCCTGTCACCGAAACCGGAGCACAGGGCTCACGCGCGGTTATGTCAGCACCTTAATAGGGGACAAGACTGTGAACCAACGTCCCTGCTCAACATTTTTCAATTTTTCCTCCTGTTTTTGTGTGTTTTTTTTGTGGCTTTCCCATCTTTGTGGGTGCAGATATTGATGTGAGCCCAGAGGATCGGTTTTTCCCATTGACGGTGGCGCGCGACGGCAGGGACAGGGAACGTTTACATTGATGTGGGAGGGCTATTTCCCTCCGACGCGGGGAGCTCGAATGAAGGGGACATGCTGCGCGCTGATGGCTGCAGCCCTCAAGTCAACGACTCCGTGACCCGGGAGGAGAGGAGCGAAGCGCCGTCACCGACAGCCGCGCGAGCCCACAGCCCCGCCAGCAGCCAGCGTTGACACCGCAACAGCTCCAACAGCCAGCCTCTCTCTCTCCCCCCCCCCTCTCTCCCTCTCTCCCCTGGTGAGTGCGCGTGCAGCGTCTTGTGTACACAACACCAAACATGTTTTTTTTGCTTAATGTCCGCTCAGCCTGTTGTTCCTACGCACCTCTGGCTACTGTTCCCTTTTGAGTTTTGGCTAAATTAACCTCATCGGTGCTGCTGACAGGCGGAGCAGCTCCGCATCCGTACTGCTCGTGCTGCTGGGTCATCTGGGCTTTACTGTGGGCATGCAGCGTGTGTGTGGCGAGGTCTTAAATGATGACGTTCAGACACACACACACACACACACACACACACACACACACACACACACACACACACACACACACACACACACACATAGACGTAATGTGGTCGAATATGCCCAGTGAACTCTGTGTACCCCCCACCTGAATTTTTAGAAAAAAGTATTTAGGCCACAATATTCTCACCTATAAGCCTCATTAAAACGGAATTCATATACAGTGTAGACATAGCAACAATATACAGTACTGTACTGGCACTGTCACATTGGTGGCACACACACACACACACACACACACACATAGACACGCACACGCACACACACGCTTGTTTATTTGCTGTCTCCATGGACTGTACCTCTGGGTGACTTTTCTAATTCTGAATTTACATTTCATTGCCACATACCAGAGTATATTTGACTGTGAGCTCCTGATGATGGACAGGTGTTTGCCTTACATGTAAACAGGAGACAAGACCAAGAGTCCCGGTGAGCATCTGTCCAGCCCTGGGGGTTTCCATCCCGGCAGCACCCTGAGTTGTCAGGGCAGTTATAGGCAGGACACAGCAGCAGCAGCAGCAGCTCATCCTGCAGTGGCAACAGGGCCGGTGCGCGAGAGACACGTCGTACTCATGGTGGTGATTATCAACTCTTGTCTGTGGTGGGGGTGGGGGTAGTGCTGGTTGGGGGGTGGGGGTGGGGGGGGGGGGGGGTGGGGGTGCATGGGAAACTGAAAGGGAGGAGGAGAGGGAGAGAGAAGTCAATGTCGATGTCTGGGCAGTGACAGTTCGTTATTTAAGGGCCCTTCAGAGACGTGCAAAGGCTGCCCTGGTGCAGGTGCTGTTAGTATGCACAGTGATGCTCTGCCTGTCTGCCTGAATGTCTGTCTGTCTGTCTGTCCGTCTGTCTGTCTGTCTGTCTGTCCCTCAGCCATTCTTACTCTGGACAGAGAGTGAGTTCTCTTATTGGCAGGTCCACTTGGACATAATGAATAACTTCAACCCTTTGAATGCTGGAATGAAAAGGAAATGGCCTTACCTTGGCATGCAGCCGCTGTCTGTCAGAGTTGTCTTGAGTGTGTGTGTGTGTGTGTGCGCGTGTGAGTGCACATGCGCGTGTGTGTGTTTGTGCATGTGTGACAAACAGAGAGAATGTGAACATATAACAGCTTAGGCCTATTGTGCTTCCTACCTGTGTGAGCGGGGCTAGTTGTCATAGCAACGGCCTTGTAGCTCAGTTGATGTTCCTCCTGTCCTCATTGGCAGGGTCAGCGCACCTAACACACCACATCTAGTCTCAAAGCTGTGTGTGTGTGTGTGTGTGTGTGTGTGTGTGTGTGTGTGTGTGTGTGTGTGTGTGTGTGTGTAAGCATGCATGTGTGTGTGTGTGCGTGTGTGTAAGCATGCATGTACCTCTGTGTGCGTGTGTGTGTGTGTGTGTGTGTGCGCGTGCTGTGGAAGCACCTTTTGTTTGCACCTTGCTGCAGTTCGTAGGCGTGTGGGTTGATGGCAGTGAAAGCCAATGTGTGTGTATGTGTGTGTGTGTGTGTGCGCGTGCATGTGTGCTATGTGTTGCAGTGTCACAAAGATACACCCTGCCGATATGACAGCCGACAGCTCAACCAATCACCTGTTTTCTCTCTCTGCCTATCAGCATGTGAGGTTGCTGTAGTCAGATGTCCTCTCGATACGGAGGTCGTCATGGAGATGCAGAAGACAGAATGGACACACATATTCATGTATGCTCACACACACATAAAAAACACACAAAGGCACATGAAACATTAATCAGTGTAGTATATGTTTTGCCTTCCACTGATTTCCTGGTGTTTCGGGAAGTTTTGAGTCATGTCCAGGTGCAACCTGTTGAATGGGAAAACAGTGGTTTACACGAGTGGCAGTTTATCGATGCATGATTAAGAAACATTCAACATAAGATCAAAAACCAACATCAGTTATAAAAGCTCTTCATGGTTTTATGATTTATCATTGTACCTTAAGTTAAAGATCACACTTGCCATCAGACAGAGCTTCATTAATATCCTACCAGAGATTGAGGCTGTACAAACGCTGATTCTCCAAAAACAATCTCAGGCTTCTCACAACTACAAAGCATTTCATTTCAGGAAATACGGCTTCTAGCTGTGCGCAAGATTTGTCAAATGCAACAAAGAACTTTTTTTTTTTTGGTCACAGATGTTTTGTGAAAGTCAGCTGAAGATCATTCTGGCGCTCCCCTTTGAACTCTTTGCAAACAGACATATTACTGCCATTCAGGAAAAAGAGAGAATTTACACCAGCGTTGTGAATGAG
>NC_139838.1:15735825-15770825 GCF_963691815.1 Echiichthys vipera | reverse complement strand
AGATGTGTATTTGTGTGTGTGCGTTTGTGTGTGTGTGTGTGCATGCCTGATTGTGTTTGTGTGTGAGAGTGTTACCTCGTTTAGGCTTGAGGCCAAGAATATGAGAGGTACAGTCAGTGGTGTAGCGTCAGTGTGTGTATTGCGATGTGTGTGTGTGTGTGTGCGTGTGTCGAGGACTGTGGCTGATGAGCTGTCAGTACCTACAGTTGGAATGTTCACAAGGCGGCCATTGTTGTTCAAACAGCCAGCAGCCTTCTCCTTGGCAACGGGCGCTGCAGCAGCGTCTCCCACAGCAACTGTGGAACAGGAGTACGGAGCGAGGAGGAGGAGTCAGGAAGTCAGGGCCGCAGCACAGAGGCCCCTCTCCAAAACACTGGCCTCAAGGTCTGAGTGTGTGTCGGGGTCCAAGCATCTGGTTTGTGTGTCCTATGCGTGACTGTTTGTCGGTATGTGCGGTTTTTAAGTGGCCGTGACTTCTCGCCAGCGTGACTACGTGGATCTTTGTTCACAAGTGTTTTGTGTGTACATGTCAGCTCTGTATCGCGCGCACATGTGTGCACCTGTGTGCACCTGTGTGCACCTGTGTGAGCTTTAAATGGGACCGCTTCTGTGTTTGCACCTAAGTGGTTGGTTTCATCTTCTTGTATTTGCATGTGTTTGTTTGTGTTTCCAGACGTATCCTTGCATTTGTGTGTGATCCCATATGAGTTTTTGAGCTGTTCCCAGCTGGCATGTTTGGTCACATGACCTGACTGAGGGGCGGCCATCAACAGCGCCAGGAAACTGCCTGCAGGAGAGAGAGAGAGAAAAATAGAGGAGAGAGGGTGTCAGGCTGAGTTGAAGATGAGGGAGGGGTGTTGGAGAATGGAAGTGTGTTGTGGGAGAGAAACTAGGGGTGGGAGGTGTGTGTGGGGTGGTGCTAGAGAGATGAGAGAGGGAACAGTGAGGGAGAGACGTGAGGAGGGGGTGAAGGAGGTAGAGGAAGGGGTAATACAGTCATCTTAAAATAACTACAGCATGTAGGTTCCTGCAGAAACAACAGGAGAGAGACAGTCAGATAGTGAGACAGTCAGAGGGTGAGTGGGTGGTTGGGGGGGCGTCTTGCGTCCCCTTCCCTCCCTTGTGCATCATTGGCTGAGCCGCCACTGTATCTGCTCTGTGTGAAGTCTGTTTACATTAGATGTGTGTCTGTCTGTCTGGGTGTCGGTCTGCCTTTTTTTTGTTTGTCTGCACATATGGTTTATGTGTTGCTCTCTCTTCATTTATATGCTTTGTGTGCGTGAGCGTGCTCGCTCTTGGCAGGAGATACAGCACGCACACTGATGATGGAGATCATTAGGAATTTCCTGCAGCTGGGGAGGTGGTGGTGGGTTTTCTGGGGGGGCAGGAAGGGCGGGATGTGAGTTGGGTTAGAAAGAGAGGTCAGAGTCGAGTGTTTGGGGGGGGGGGATCTGTATGTAAGTGTGTTAGTTGGACCATCTCTGTCTGACTGAAACCAGTGTGCATGGAGCTGCAAGCCCACTAAAGCCCAAAGTTCAGCTCTGTTTTGAAGGTTGCTGCTGGTAATTTCTGTGCTAGCAGTCAGCCCCCAGATGTGCGATATATGTGTATAACATTCCTCATCCCCTTTGGCACTTTGGCACACTTACACACACCTCCAGCTCTCAGGAAAACCTAGGTCTGTTCAGTCTGGATGTGCTTGAATTCTAACTGTTCAGTGTTACTGTCTGGTGGGCTACAGTGTGCTGCAGTCAAGGCAAGACCTTATAACGTCAACTTTGCTTGTTTTTTTCTTCATTTAGCTGAGTCGAAACTTTGCACTGTTTGGCTGAGTGTTGAGTAAATATTTTCTTCCCACAGTGGGAATGAGTTGGTGGATTAGTTTAAGATGACTTCTACGTAATGTTTACTTTGTGCTCATGTTTAATGAAGTTTATTCTTGTGTTGTACCATGCTTGGTTTTTTTTATTTTATCACAGCAATACGCATTAGAAATACATTTCCATTTACTTTAAAAAAAAAATGTATTTAACTCCACACTCAGACGCCTACAAGTCATAGTTAAGTATTTGATTTGAGCAAGTGTTTATAGTTGAGTGGCCACTTTAAAGTGATGCTGTGCAATGTCATGTAATGTGTAATGTTTTTATTCAGACAGACGTTTATTATCTGGAATACAACATGGCAGGCTTGTTTCCACACCGTTTCCGTTGAAAACACCTGATGGAGGACTTGAGCACAGTTAGTCATCAAGTTGTCTAACAGTTTTGTTGATTGTTTTTTGTATCATTTTTCCCCTGATCATGTTTTTGTAGGAAACGTTGCACATCGCTGTGTGTTGTCGTCGCAAAGGCAGCTTGAGGTTGCATGAGGGTTGAGGTGGCTGAGGGTGTCACTCAGTCTCTGTGGACCCCCTGCCCCCCCCCTCCTCTTTTTCTCTCCTGGCCTCACATACACTTTCTCCATCCCTCTCTGTTTTATCCCGTCTTCTTCTTATCAGTCTAAACCTGTCTGTGGAGCTCCCCCCCTCCTCCCCTAACCACCACCACCTCTCTCTCTCACTACCTCTTTCTCTTTCTCTCTCCCCTCCATGCCCCCCCCCCCCCCCATGCTGTTTCGTTGCTGCTGCCTGTCTCTTAGCAACAACTGCACACCCGTTAGAGCTCAGTGAGTGCTTTTACAAACACACCCAGGAAGACACACATTCAGACACGCGCACACTCGCAGACACACACAGGCATGCAAGCACAAACACATCCACACACACGCGCAGGGTCTAGTTCCTCATTGAGGGTTGCTGCTGGCAGGCCTGTGAGTCTGCAAGCCTTTGTGGCAGTGAGATAGATGGAGAGAGAATAGATATGCTCTACAGCTACCATGTACAGGATGATTGTTTCTCTCAGGCTATGCACAACAGGGCAACTGTCCAAACTGGAAAATGACAAGTTCCCATCTCTGATTCACACTGGCGTGTGCGTGTGTACACTCTGTGGCATGTTGTTGTTGCCTTTCCTGTAAGTACACAATAGCAGCAAAAAAAGTTTCACATTCAGATGAGAAACATTCAACATAAAACATTTTTCAAACAGTCACATGAGAGCTGCTCTTTGTGAAACAGATTCAACAGATCATCGTTAGGGAATAGTGCACATCCTCGGCTGTTTTCACACAGACAATACTACGCCACTGTGTGTTCCAAAGCCCCAGCTCCATTCACAGTAAAACGCACCAAAATTGCCACGTATGATGGTGAATATATTAGAATGGCAGCTGACGGATGCCAGGAGTGCTTGCTTAAACAATGAATCACAGTGGGAGCATTTGATTGGCTGGCGTCCACACTGTCAAAATGTCCCCCCCACCCCACCCCTGCTGAGCACAGTAGAGGGATATTTGCATGTGTGTCTTTGTTTTGTGTGTGATCGTGCATGACTATATATGTGTTTGTGTGTGTGACATGTATGTCTTTTGTACAAATCGATGTGTGAGTGTGTGGGAGGATGAAGCAGTGGGGGCATATTTGCATGTGTCTTTGTGTGTCTGTGAGTGACAGTGTGTGCATGTATGTGTAAGCACACATGTGCAGCAATGTTTAATTAAAGCATGTGTTCTTCCCCTTCTCTCATACACCGGTCAGATGGAGACTTAATTAGGGAATGCTGTTAATTAGACAAGAGAAAGTGAGAACGGGAGAGGGGAGAGGCAGGGAGACAGACATTGGGCACAGGAAGGAGTGGGTGAGGGGGTTAAATCAAAGAAAATGTGTGTTGTGTGTGTATTTGTCTCTGCGTTTGTTTGTCCTAGTTGTGTCATTCCTCAGAGTAGCAGAACGTTGAGGTTGGTCTGCTCCCTGTGTGCAGCCCTAAACTCTTACACTCCTCCTTCTCTTCCTCTACTGTTTCCTCCTATGGCTCCCTTCAACTTTTTCTCCCTCCTTTCGCCTCTCTTAAATCTGTCCGCCTCTGTCTATCCCTCCACTTACCATCCTTTCCCTGTCTCAATCACGTGTTTCACTCACCTACCTCCCTGCACTTCCTTTGTCTCTTGGCTTCTCTCACACATTCACACACTTATTTGTATCTTTCACCTCTCTCTCTCTCTCTCTCTCTCTCTCTCTCTCTCTCTCTCTCTCTCTCTCTCTCTCTCTCTCTCTCTCTCTCTCTCTCTCTCTCTCTCTCTCTCTCTCTCTCTCTCTCTCTCTCTCTCTGTCCTCCACCCTCCCTCCTAATCAGTGCCATATGTTGGAGAGGGAGGCAGAGATCTGAGGATGGACAGGATTGTGTTGTATGTGCAGAGTATGGCACTGTGTTTCAGCCAGTGTGTATTTGCGTGCAAGTGTGGCACGCATGCTTGTATTTGTGTTTCTGACTGTGTGCATGTGTGAAGTCACGTGCAAGTCTGTGAGCACATGTGGTCCAGATTTCGCAAGACTTCTGTGTGTGTTCTGGCAGTCTGTACTTCGATTTCTCCTCCGCTCCGGGTTTCTATAATCCAACTATCGTTCCTGTCACCTTCATCTCTCCATCCTCTCAACACCTCTGTTCATCACCTCTCTGCTTCCCCCTGGTGGCTGCGATTATTCACACATTTTCATTCTTGTTGCACCTTCCGAGTCTAGTGCTTTCTTTGTAATGCATTTCAATAGTTTGGGGGGCGAAATGTAACGCGCAGCTTGAGGATGTGCGGGCATTCACCATTACTCAACCGGTTGATATAATTTGTGGATGTTTACAAAATGTAAATCGAACTCACTCAAATATGGTGAGACTGAAAATGGGGCACAACTCCCTCTCCCACACAATGCACAATTCTGTGAATCTGGTCTTAATCATGTAGTGATGATCCTCAGTGTGTGTATAGTGAGCATTTTAAACATCCAATTGAATAGATGAAACGGCACTGGTTTATATGTGTACCTACAATTTGCTGGTACATATTGAATTGAAATACTAACTATGAGAGTTTAAAAAGCAAGTCATCCTCCAAAATAATAGCGCCTGATGTGAGATGGTGCAGCCCTCACCAAAATACTGATTCTAGTCTGGTCTGATGCATGCTGTGACATCATGTACTAATCTCTTATTCTCTTTTTCTTTCAGCTCCACCCTCCTCCAGACTCCCTACTTTTTTCTTTTTTTTCTTCAGTTACCAAATCTCCCACCTTCTTTAACACTATGTCCCTTGCTCTTCCGTCTGTCTGTCTGTCTGTCTGTCTGTCTGACTGTCTGTCTGTCTCTGTCTCTGTCTCTCACTCTAGCAACCATGGGCAAAAGACAGGAGCAGAGGGGGGAGAGAGAAGTATGTGAGCTCTCCACTGCAGTATTGATGACCCAATGATCCCCTGCAGAACAGAGCCAGTCAGGCAGACAGAGCGAGGCTCAACTCAGAATCAAAATCAGAATCAGCGCCACAACCATTCGGTAAAAGCAACCAATTGAGCATGGTATGAATGGCAAATGTAATCTAATGTTGTAATGCTGCTGTGTGGGTGGCCCAGTTAATAGAAGAGAATGCGTTACCAATTAGCTGTATGGCCCATTGCCAAAAATTCTATCACACACTGACAATTTCATCTGCGCTGCAAATTTTAGATTTTTGTATTACAGTGTTTGATGCTTGACAATGACCAATATATTTCACAGCAACGAGTTTAGATTGAATGTCTTAAACTCAACAAGGAAATGTTAGCATATTTGTGGACTTCCTAGCCAGTTGATAATATTTTTTATAATATATTATCATATAATATTTTTAATAGTTTTCTTTTCGTTTCTGTCCTCAGGAAATCGAATCGTCTTGGCTGTCAGGGAGACAAAAGAGAAAGACTAATTTTCATACCCTCAGTACCAGCGAGACTGTCCACTGAATGAGTGGCTTATCAGATCACCTACATTCAGGCCAAACTGGGGCTCCAGTGGGCTGTGGTGGGACTCAAGCAAAGGTAGAAGCGTGTGTGGAAGGGCTGGAGGGGCTAGCAGGGCCTGAGCTCTGGACCAGGGAGCTCGGGCTCCAGGAGGGGTCCCATGATCCCTCTAATGATGGACTGGCACCGGTGACCTCCGACCACTTTGCCTCCTCTCCTTCTGCCCTGGCAAACGGCCTCCATTTACAGAGAAGGCTGGGGCACAGCACCTGCCGGCACAGGCAGACGGAGAATCACTCTACTGTTGAGACACATACAGCTGCAGAGACACTTAGAAACATGCAAACGCACATAGACCCAGATGTGCATGCTCAGGCTGTTTCACAAGCACACATGGATAACTGTGGACCCATGGATATCAAACCAGACCCGGGTTCTGTAGGGCCCGAACACTCTCGAACTCTCACACCAGAGGCCATACACACAACCTCACCTCAACCCCTTTCTTTGGCACTTGGCAATCGTCCCACCTCCACCAATCAGCGGGCAGCCCCAGTCCTCACTGCAGGGACAGACAATCCCTCAACCTTTTGTCCAGTCCCTGTTGGTCCAAACCCAAACACAGACTCCTCTCCTCTTCCTGTGGAGGCAGAAAAGAAGTATGCACTCCGCAGCTCTGGACGTCCCCGCTTTCCCTGTCACCTCCGCAAATCCTCCCGCCTCCGCCGAACCATAGAGGATGGGGAGAAGAGAGCAGGGAGGGAGAGGGGAGGAGAGGAGGAGGACGAAGCATTGGAAGAGAAGATCTGGAGGGTTAAAGAGGAGGAGGTGGCTGTTGGAGAAAAAGAAGAGCATTTGCCTGTGGAGGCTGTTCTTCCCACAGCTCCGTGTCCTACAGACATTGCTCTGGCTCTCACTGTACCCAAACCTGCTACAAAAGCTATACCTAAACCTGGGTCCAGACTTGGGCATAAACCTGGACCTAAATCCAGGTCTAGGCCCGCACCAAAGTCCGTCCATAAAGCCGCTCCTAAAAGTGTGAAACAACGTCAAGCAGCCCAGTCCATAGCTCATCGTGTTACCGCTCAGCTCCCATTTGCGAACACATCCACCATCGCTGCATCTCTGCTAACTGTGAAGAAAGAGCCTGTTGCTGAGTTGGGGGTATCTACTACCAATAACCGGAGACGAGGGCGCTTTGTAGGCGTAAGTTATTTAGTAGCTTCACATCATTGTAGTTGCTCTTTGACATAATATATCATTTCCAAGTATGTATAAAATTCATGTTAATAGAATTTGCAGTTGCATTCCTTTAATGTTGATTTCTTCTTTACAGGTGAGGAAGATTGTTGTCAAGGTGGCTCGCATTCCCGTCAGCCTTAGCCGCCGACAGAAGAGCTACAAGATTTCCAATATGGAGACCGTCACAGGGACAGAGAAGGGCAATGATGGCGGCCTGGAGGGCTCAGAGGTAGTTCGAGAGCCGACAGCACTTCTACGAATGAAGAACAATGGGAAGAGTGTAATGGTGATGTTCCCTCCCGGAGAACTGCCCGTTATTCTCAAACGCAGGCGGGGACGACCACCTAAACAGCCCGTGCCAGGAATACCAGGAGAGCTTGTGAATGCTGGGAATTCTGGCGGTAATGGAGACCAGCCCAAGAAGCCCCAGAGGCGACGTCGGACTAAACTCCCCTCCCCTTATCCGTCCTATGTTAATGATACTAATGATGTGAAAACAGAGTATGGGGATGTTTTGTCCAAATTGGCATTTTTAAACCGCCAGCCTCCTGCCACTGGCCGCTGCTCTCCCCCACGCTGCTGGACGCCCAGTGAGCCAGAAAGCTTTCATACCCCCCTGGAAAACCCTGGAATATCCACCCTGCTCCACCGGCTCACTGGGTTTAGACGCCCCAGAGGTGGCAGAGGAGGGGGCACTGGAAGAGGGGGAGGAGGAGCAGGGGGGATCGGGGGCAATGAGCGCAATAAGAGCACCTTCAGTGACTTCTTTGAATCCATCGGCAAGAAGCGAAAACCGAGCCCCATGTCTGAGCATGGATTACCTAGGAAAAGGGGTAAGGGTGCGGGCGGTAGGGGAGGGGGTATCATAGGAACTGAGCATGGGGGAGAGAAAATAGTCAGGAAGAGACGTGTGAAAAAAAATGGTGCATTTAAAGGGGAGGGGATGTCTATGGGGCAGGACTGGCCCAATGGGGCAGGTGGCTGGGGGGAGGGGGGTATGGACAAGGAGAAATGTTTGGGTGGGTATCAGCTCTGTGGCTCTCCAAGGGGGGGCTTTTCCTCCTGTGATGTTGGAAGGGCAGGTGCCTATTGCAGTCTGGGAGGAAGCAGGGGGGCTGGGCCAGCTGGGGAGGACTCACAAAGCCTGTTTGCTGGATATTTCCGGTCACTTCTCGACTCAGATGATTCGTCAGACCTGCTGGACATCTCCTCCTCACAGTCAGACCCCAGAAAAGCTTCATCCAACTCTGGATATGAGCCATCGAGTCCAGCTACGGGTCACAACTGGTCCCCTGCATTCCCCAAGTGGAGCTCCAAAGGTGCAAGTGTGGAGGGTTCAGCCCAGACGCATTGCTCCTCGGCCAGGCCTCCATACAGCTACGGCAGCCTGGCCCAAACATCCCCCACCACTTCTACCTATCCCAAATCTACTCCTCCATCTCTCTCCCACTCTCCTAGCTCCCCCCATCCCGCCTCTTTTAGCCACTACTCCGCTGGGTACTCCTCTCCTGCAGTGCCACAGAGATCCTCAGACTGCAGCTTTGCATATGGATCTGGACCCGGCAGTGGCAAGGCCTCCACTGTTGGTCAAATGGGTTACTCTAACTACCAGGCAGCAGCCAAGCGCGGCTATAGTGGATATCCTGCAGCAGGTCATTCCTCCATGTTGCGGGGGGAGTCAACAGGGCCCACATCACCAGGAGGAGGGTACATGACTGTGGCAAAAAGTAGCCCGTTCAGCTCCTCGTCCTCTCCAGATGGTTACAAACAATACAACTCCAATCAGTGGAGCTACAGGTAAATTGTGCGGCCTGTCATTATAAAGAAAATTAAAGTATTACAATGAATTAACATGGTATGAAATGGTTTGTAATAATTGAGGGATTAGATGTTTTCTGGGTATTCAATTATTAGTATTATTATTTCCGAACAAATAAAAGCCTGACCACAGCAGGATCAAAGAGATGTTAATTAATTGATATAAATGTTTCACCCCGGCACATCTAACTGTAAGCAAGGAATCTCTGTGTGTCCTTGTGTGTGTAATTCACATATCTCAAGAACCATTTCTCGGATCTGCCTCACACTTGGTGGGTGTAATCCTGGGGACTGAATGATGTGCATTTTGTCAATTTGGTACATTTATGTTTTGGCCTGTTTTAAACAGTAACTCAGTTCAGCAAAATGTATTTCCTGGATTCTACGGGTCCAGATGATCCATATCCATATGCATCTAGATCAATGGTTTCCACCATTTCATTTTGTCCAAATCATATTTTTATGCTACTCCTGCTACAAATTTTGAGCAACCATCACAGCATTTGGTACAGGACATCTCTGGACAAGCCCTTTTCTGATTATTTATCTTCCATACAGTTTTGCTAAAACTGGCCTCAAACGTTTGGTCAAATGCTTATATTGTAAAAACTGCCATATCTCCTGAATGCTTTGTGGTATTGCAACCATATTTGGTGGACATGTTTACATATGATGTCTGTGTATGCATGTATGACTGTCCTTTGCATATATCAAGAAACGTTCATTCAATTTACTTCACACTTGGTAGGTGTATTGCCAAGGACACAAAGAAGTGTAGTGTCGAGTGTGAAGTCGATCGGATGAGCTGTTCTCAAGAAAGCAACACTTCTGGGTGTTCCTATCAGGCCACCATCTGCTAATTAACAGTCGACACCTGACATTAGTTAACTTTTGGCTAAAATGTGCAGTGCGTTCATCCAGCTAGAACCCCCATTAATAGTTTCCTCTTTAGGTTCCTCTTACAGATTGGTGGAACTGCAACAAATAGCAGTCAGACTGAAAATATGTGCACACATAAGTGCAGAAATATTCCTCAAGTTCCATTTATGTTTCTTTTTCAGACAAGGTTATGGTGGCTGGTCAACAGACAGCTTTGGACATCAGTACCACGGCTACAGTGAATATGGCTCCAGTGAGTCCAAAGACATCTTAGATATCTCAAACTACACACCTCAGAAGGCCAAGCGACAACCTTTTCCTGAGAGTCTATCAGAATCCTCATCTGACTCTTCACATCTTGGCTCTGCAGTAACCGGTAGTGGACCTAACTCCACATGTGGCACGTACAAACTGAACGAGGCTGCTTCTGTTATCGGTGAGGGCGGTCAATCAAGTCTATCCAGCCTGGAGAAGTTGATGATGGACTGGCATGAGAGTGCTTCGGGGCCCTCATATAACTGGAGCCAGAATGTCCTCTTCCAGGGTGGGGGAACCAGCAAACCTGGACGCGGCCGAAGGAAACGGACTGAACCACAATCAGAAAAAGAAGGGGGTTCTGCTTTACACTCTGATTCCCCATCCAGTCCCTCCCCGACACCTACTCCTGGACCTAAGCGGGGAGGGGTTGGAGGACGGGGAAGAGGGTCTAGGGGAGGCAGAGGGGGTTTGTCTCCATGTCAGCGAGAGCGGCCATCAGGGGCCAAAGGCAGGGGCAAAGCTGCCTCTACATCTGGAGCAGGAGGAGCTGCTGGAGGTCCAGAGGTCTCTGCGCTGTTCCAAGAGGGACTGGACTATTACAGTGGAGACAGTAGTAGCCTCTCTCCCCTGGCCACTCCCAACCCTGCACCACCTTCCAGCTACCTCCAGGACCCCTGTGAGTATCCCTCCCCTTATTCTGCCCACCCCTCCACCCCTTCCTCTGACGAGCGTTATCCAGCCTTATACCCTGGAGAGTCCTCTTCTTCCCTCTCACCGAGCGTCTCATCTCCCCCTTACCCTCCCAAGCCCACTCCTCCTCCACCCCAGTCTTACCACCCTGTCCCCTCCAGGACATTCTCGCCCTCCTGCTCTCCCTCACCACGGATAACCACCCTCTGTGCCACTGCACTCAGTCCCTCGCACCGTCCCCCTCCAAAAGACCCACAGTTCTCGCAGTATGACTCTCCCAGCTACTGCAGCTCCCCCTATTGGTACGGACAGACATCGCACAGCAGCAGCCCCAACCCGCACTCTCTCAGCACACACTCAAATACAGCAGTGCACACACATAGCAACCCGCATACAAGCCCTCATGGAAACACACATGGTAATCCGCTCGCTAGCCCAAATGCGAAAACACACACACATATGAACCTAACTCCACATGACACACACCATCACAATACACAGCCCCACGCAAGCCTGAGCTCGCACACTAACACCCATCCCACTGCACTCCTCCAGAGCAACCCCCTTTCCCACTCAAATCCCCACACCAACAATCAGACCCACCACAACACACACGCAAACCCCAACTCCCACCTCCCCTCCCACACACACTCCAACCCCAGTACCAGCCTCCATTCGCACTCAACACCTGTGCTTTATGAGGAGTGCAGCCCTCCCTCGACCATGCCCCCCCATAAGCGGGATCTGATTCCCCTCTCTATGAGCACAGGCCACCGCCAGGGTCCTTTGCCTCACTCCCCATACCCCAAACCTCCCCTGGACACGTCACCCCTTCAGGAGGACACTGGTGGCTTCTCCTTGGCCCACCAATCCTACCAGGGTATGGGACACCGCTACCCCTCCCAAGCGTCTCAGGGAGGTGGGGTGCTGTGCCAGCTCCTTGACACAGCCAATGATGACAGCTTCAGCGTCACCAGCCTGTAACAGCAGGTGAGTTTGTTTTACCTTCATAAAAACAATCAGGCTCATCATCATCTGGCTACTGAGGATGTCCATACTTTTGTTTGAAAAGCAGTTCAACCCTTCCCTACTTCCTAGCCCCACCCATCTTTAAACTCAACCTTTATTTTCATCTCAGCTACAAAACAGCTGCAAAGTTCCTTGACTGTGACCAGTGTTTTGTGACTGTATCTTGCACGGCTGCAACACTTTCATGGTGACAAAATCTGGCCGCAGATATACAGACAGACAGACGGACCTGGCAAAATACTCAAAACCGCCTCTGTGGCAATTCCTGCAACAGTAGGTGACGACACACACAAACTCACAAGGTGAGAACGATACCAGCGTCGTTATCGCGGTTGGGAACAACACCACAGTGCACACATAACTTTTTTTGAGGTTACACATCACTTTTAGCGCCAATTCAAACAATGGAAGAATTGCTTCACTTACAGTAAAGTATGTTTGGAAAGATCCGTGAAATAGTGACAAACATAGTATTGCTCTATCTCTCTTCACCTCTGCCTCTCTCTCTCTCTCCCTTTGTTTTTCTTTCAGGTGCATTCAATCCAAGCTTTTACAGATTTGCAATTTTTTTTTTGTTAAGGAGACTTCTTTGTGAGAGACTGTGAAATGAAGGGTGAGAATTTAGCTGCCAGCTTTGGACAGTAAAGCTTTAATTCTCCAGCATTGACAATCAAGATCAACTGCAGTTTAAAACACCCAAGCATGCACACACACTCTCACATACCCACACACATGCACGCACGCACACACACACACACACACACACAAACATGTGCACACGCATGTGCAGATTATTTCACTACCTATACATGGACACATAAAATCATACGTGTACACTCAAACACTCTACTCTGGAATGAGGGAATGGCTAAGAGCTGAAAGATGAATACCAGACGCTGATGGACAGAGACAAACCTATTTCCTCATCCCTTCAAGTCCTGCTGTGATACATAGAGGACTCTGTTTCCCAGAAGTCTGTATCTCGCCAAATCCCTTTGGTCTTGTTCTGTACATCTGCAGTATGGACGATCACACTACTCTCTCTCTTTCTGTTTCTTTCCTCTGTTCTCTTCTAACCTCCCCTCCTCCGCTAAACCAGCAACTGTGTTCTGCACTTGACCTCCACTAACCCTGCATTCCTGTCTTGTGCCCTAACCTGAACCGCATCTGAGCCCAAATCAACTTTTTAAATACTATGAGCCTAGCAAATGTCCTGCTCTGTGCACTCCTTGTGTTGTGTCCCATAAGAGAAAAGTGGACTAAACCAGTTTCTTGCTCTTGAAACACCAGCATCTGTACATACGACTCCAGCTCCAAGACAGAGGTCCCCTCTTCACTTCGAGGGCCCGTCATCAAAATGCCCTCCTCAGCGTTCTGCCATGGTTTCTCTGCTCTGCTCTGGGAGGGGAGAGAGGACTGCAGCATGGAGACCCAACATCCTGTGTTTTGCTGTTTTAACTACAAGGGAAAGAGACATTGAAATCACACAATGGCCCCAAAGAGACTCTTGTTTTCTGTGCGCGAATGTGAGACAGAGGAGGGTGTGTTCGCGTGACTGCAGTAATGCATGTATTTTGTGTATGTGTGCATTTATGTTGGCGTGAGCGTGTGCGTGCCTGTGGGGTCAAAAGGAGTGAAGCTCCCAAGACACCAAAGTCTTGGCGGGGTCTCATTCTTTCTTTCACTCTCTCCCTTCTTTTTTCTGTGGTCTTGTGTTGTTTGGTGGTTTTTGTGATGAAAAAATTGTATATCTGTCTGTTACATATCATGTATGTATCTGAGGTGCAAAATATTTAAATACACATTCTGTTCTTGCCATTGGTAATCTTGTCTATAGCATACTGCTTCTTTAAGGGATTATGGGAGGTGTGAGCCTGTTTGTGTGCGTGTGTGTGTTTTAGAACCTCCTTGAGTATTGGGCTTTGCCCGGGCTGTCTGGGACTGTGAGCGAGAGAGTTCAGCCAAGGACACAATTCGACAGGGAGTGAAAGGGAGGGGAGGAGAGGAATGGGTGGTGGGGAGGGGAGGATGTGTTGGAGGGGAAAGAAAGAAACCAGACTGAGGAAATCAAAAAAGTGTGTCGGAGAGGATTTAAAGCCACTGAAACAAAATGTACAAAGATGTACTGTTTCAAAATTCCTCAACCAAATAAGGAGATTGCGTAACAGCGTAAAGGGCTGGTGGTACCGGAGAGATGACAGGAAGGGACCCCATGCTCAGTCATTTCATGTCCTCATAGGGAAACTTGCTATAATAGAGCAAATATTGTGTGTATGTGTGTGCGTGCCAGACAGAGAGAGAAAGTGAGAGAGAAAGAAAGCAGATGGGGGGAGTTAACTGGCTGCATATTGTGTACAGTTTGTCAACAGGCTGACTAAATAGACTCAGACATGGCCGGAGGAAATGTGTTTGCTGTGACATTCCACTGTATGGTGGAAGAGAACACGCACTGTCAACAACGCTACATGACAGGCCGAGAGGAGGAGGAGGGTGCGGAGCCACAGCTCTATTTAGACGCTTCTTTTCAACTATAATAAAAAATAACAGCATTTCATTTAAATACAAATGGTGATTATCTTGGCAAGAATTTGAACAAAACTTCAGCCAACTAAAACCTGGCAACTGACAAGCCTCCGTAACCTGTAAAGTTGTTTCTCAACAATCAGCCGTAGAAGTATTCAGCTCTTTTACTTAAAGGGGTAGTTTATATTGTTTTAAAGTGGAGTTGTATGAGGTACTTATCTATAACCAGTGTGTTACCTACAGTAGATGGCGGTTAGTGTGCCCCCAGTTTGGATAACCACAAAGAGACAATGTCCACAGAGAGATGCTAAAAAAAATGACGACAAAGACACGCAAAATGATTAAAAATAGATGTAAAAAGACTACAGAGAGAAACTAAACAACATAGAAATATAAAAGGTAAAAATAGATGACTAAAAGTAAACTCTTGAATTTGGGTGTCTTGTTCCTAGGTAGGCAGAGTGGGGGGCCTCTTGTATGTCTGCGCCACAGACTGTATAAAAAATGGACGTAGCATACCCATCGGGGTCCGTTCTGTCAACTTGGTAAAATCGTCCTCGCCTACAGGAGTCACCATCTTGTCCGACTTTGACTCCGTCTCATTTCCTCTTACCAAAAAAGGGCATTGATGCGGGGAGGGAGATACGTCCATCTGGCTAACGTATTTCTTCATAAACCTCGAAAAAAAATAAAAGCTAGCCTGGTACGGACACCCCTCAAGTGTTGTCATGGAGATATGACCTAAACATACAGACTGGAATATTTTTCTTTTACCAGGCCTTAAAAAGGTTTAATTATGCTGTGAGAACGGCCATTGGGGTCAATGAGAAATTGCTCTATTGTGCAAACTACCCTAATGGCCACTCTGAGAATTTCAGTTTTTGCACTTCAGTATTGGATATCCAGTGGCTGTGGCGGGGGCTTGGTCTGCGCCCAGGGGCCCATTGTCTCATAATCCGTCCATGGCTACTACAAAATGTAACCAGATTTTGTAGGACATCCTGGTATATTTGGCATATACTGAATTACTAAATCTTTTTCTTGCATACTAAATAGTATGATAGTGGACTATGTGTATCGGGACACTGGGGTAGTGGTAGTTAAAGGCTTCAAACAGTGGCTGAATTGAACACTTTGCTTAACACTTAAAGCCTTTCATTGCTTGTGAGTAGTTTGGCCTGTTTTCTCAATATATGACCGGGTAAAGGTATACTTTTAACCCACATTGAAGTTGGTTTAAAACTGCATGAGTTGGTTGTGAGCTAAATAAAGTCACTGTGTCAATAAGGCCACCGTTGACCGAGGAATGCGCCTCGTCATCACAAGTTTCCCCTGGGGGTAAGAAGAAGCAGAAGGAGGTCTGGGAAGAAATAAAAGGAGGGGTGTTCTCAGCAGGGACTTTCCTCACTTGCATCTTGAATCAGGGCTTAAAAACAGGGCATTGCGCCGGAAATGTTCCCCGGTGTAACCACGGAGGAGGAATGCGGACCTGTGCGGGCCGCCGCGGTGGTCTCCCCCTCCGCTCGGGAATACTACTTCTCTTAATCCCGCCGCTTCTCCTGGCGCTCCAGCTCCTCGTCGTCGGGCCGCGGTTACCTCGAGCCGCGGGGGTGGAGGAGGAAGAGCAGGAGGTCGCCTTTACCGTGATCAGCATCGAACCGCTGAGGAACCAGAGAAAGCCACGCCAACAACGGGAATCCCCGTCCCGGCGCCCGGGCGAGGAGGAGGATGAAGAGGAGGAGGTAGAGATGGAAGATGGGCAGAGAAGGGGGGAGGGCGCACGAGCCTATGAGGATGAGAACGAGATGCACTCGCGCCAGGTAAATAACACGTGAGGTCAAGTTGAATAGAAATGTTTTTGAATGATTGCAGTGTTGCTAATTGAATTTCACAACAGCTGACTGTTAGGGAAAAAATAAATCAATGTTTATCATCTTTAGGTAAAACAATTGACCCATACGCCAATCAAGTGTATCATGTTGTGTACTGTTTGTAGCCCAGTGAATTAAACTGTAGCTATATAGACCTTTTCAACGGAATGCCATAGGTAGGCAACAGCCTTGGACCTTGGTAACTTCCTGTCAGCTGATGTCATTCACATTTACTGGAACAGGAAATAAACTAGGGCACATTTAGCATGTTTATGTTTACATCTTTGAAAAGGTCTTTATTTCCGTATCATTCAGTACTGCATGCTCAGTTTAGGAATACAGATTTTAAAAAAAGAAGACTACCCTGCTGCTGTGGATTCCTCATCCACGTAGTTTATAATCAGTCAGTTTGTGCATATACTGTAGCTCTGTGGAACAGGTGAGAGGGCAGAGGGTGAGAACAGCACTGGCCCCAGATCAGAGAGAGGTGACAGCTGTTCCTCTCTTTGCCCTTCAGATAGATAGAGAGCGCTTGAACCTTCAACTGCGTTATGTGTGGGTGCATCTGTCAAATCTTTACCTCAAACTCCTTCTCCTCCCTCCTCACCCCCCCCCCCCCCCCTCTCTTTCATTCCCCTTTTTCTGCCCAAGGCTAAACTCTGACTCATTCTAGTGAATCATCAACCCCCCCCCCCCCAACACACACACACACACACACACACACACACACACACACACACACACACACACACACACACACACACACACACACACACACACACACACCATAGCGGGTTGCCATGGTGACCGCAGGGTTGGGTGGGGGGGTCTTTGTGTGTATGTGTGTTACGGTGCCTCAGGCAAATATGTTACCAGCAGGACTGAGGTCAGAGGCTGTGACCTGCCCCCTCAGCACTCTACCTACCTGGGGCATGGGGGTGCAGCAGACACACTCACACATTACTGTCATTCCTATCCATTATTTAGCACCCTTCCACATACTCATGAATCTGTACGGTATTCCTCGCAGTGTTGGTATCAATATATTGATATGTATGTGTGCATGTTCCCAGAAGGGACCCAGAACACTGGAGGTGCAGCCGTGGGCAACAGTCGAGCCGTCCTTCACAGCAGAACTCAATCGTATCATTACTTATATCACCAGGCCACAGGTAGGACAATTTTAGTTTAAAATTACTCTATACAGTATATTTTAACTTTGTGAAACTGTTACATTTTGTTCAAATTTAAAGGTCCCATATTATGCTCATCTTCGGCTTCATACGTTGATACTTTTGATTTTGATGCTAGAACATGTTTACATGTCTGAATGTTCAAAAAACATGTTATTTTTTCCTACTGTCTGTCTGAGTATTCACCGTCCATCTGAAACGCTCCGTTTTAACGCCTGTCTCTTTATGCACCCCTCCTGAAAAAGCCCAGTCTACACTGATTGGTCACTACAATATGGGACCTTTAAAATTAACTTTACAGACTGTAAATTAATAATTTCAATAAGCATTTACAGATGTCATGACAGTTTCCATTTTCAGATTGATTCATTTGAATGACTTTCATATGCTGGAAAGAGTAAAAACTATATTTTATTTCATGAAAAGAAAAATCTGTCACAGAAACATCAGAAAAGAAAAACACTTTACGTTCTTTGCAATCATCTTGTGACACCTCACATTTATCTTGTGTCCCCTTGAGGTGGTCCTGACCCTTAGGTTGGGAGCCGCTGGTCTAATACTTATGGAAACTCCCTAAAGATTTCACACTATACACTACATCCCGGCTCACAAGGGATCCACAGATACTGTGGCCAGGAGTGAGATCTTGCCAAGCCTTAAGAGTAATCAATAAAACTTCACTTTTTCCAACTACTTCACTTCTTCAACTGCAGACTTACTGTGTGGGGGTTCACATAGCAGTAATACGATCAGTCAGGCACTGTCAGTATCCTGGCAGCAGAAATCTGCAAAATCTGAAGCCAGTGAGGACTTTCAGTTCCAGGCTGGAAACTCCCATACAAAAGTTAAGACTTACATAACACAAAGTGTTGGGGAACTGGCAGGGGAAATGATTGAATAAAGTATATTGTGTTGATTGTGTTCTGTTATTATTCAATACCTGTGAGAAGTTACGATGACTCTCAAAGGTACTCAAGGCAAAATGTTTATCGTGAACTGAATCTTCCATTTAAGTGTCATTTCTAACAGAAAATGACCACCATCTCAAATGTTCTCACATATTTCACAAGAAGCTTTCACACAACTTCTTCTTTAACTTCCTCTCTTCTTCGTTGTATGCGAATTCCGCGTAAGGCTCAGGCCTCAATCTAACCAAATATCATGTGACCCTCTTCTTTACATCTCCAGCTGAACTGCTCGAGGGTTTTGTCTCCAGGTCAGGCTCAGGCCTCACAGCCCCCTGCAGATTCACTCCACTGGCTGCTGTGCGCTGATGACTGGCTCCTTCCAGCTGCAGACAGACCGTGTGTTGCATACTCCTTTAGGTGTGTCCATAAGTCTGTACGCCATTTGTCTCAGCATGTGCTGTGATGCTTATGCATTCATTACGCCGGCAGAGTTGGAGTAAACAATGCAATGCATATTTAATCATGCATGCAATAATCTTCAAACCACCTCCCTTGCTCCCTTGCCTCACTGTCTATCTTTTTGTCTTTGTCTTTCTAGTATGGATGGTGGAGATGCAGACTTTCTTAAGACTGTGTTAGGGCTGGGTTGTGAAGTACACAGTTTTGATCCCAGCAACTCCAATGCATCTGGTGGTCACCTTGGCAACAGTTTGGCCAGTAACCATGGTGACAGAGGTGTGGTCAGCCAGCACAAGATGTGGCTTGAGTGGCGAGCTCCGAGGAAGCGCAAGCAGAAGACACGAGGCAACCTGGGTAGTATTTCTCAAACACTGGCAGACATCATGGCAGCTCTGGGACATCACACTGTAAGACACACACACACACACACACACACACATACACACACACACACACACACACACACACACACACACACACACACACGGAGAAACAGTGTCGAACAAACATACCTTAGAGTCTATTCACCCCAACATTCCCAGAAAGCTCTCTTACTTGTATGTTCCCATAGCAACAGGGCTCTGCGCCATCCCTGGCTGCCATGGCAACTGTTTAAGTGAGTGAATCACACACTGGCCCTGTTACATCCTGCAGCCACAAGAGGGAACTACATACCTATGTGTATATGTGGGTTGAAATTATAAGAGTGTTTGAAGACATCCATGTGTAAATATACCATAAATATTTTATTATCTATTTTATTTCCAAGTGTTTAAAGTATTTGGTTTTACTGATTAAGCCTGTGACTTTATTTGTATTGTGAGTACATCATTGTGCATTCGTATAGGAAAATATTAAATCTGGATTCTCTCTATTCTCTATTTCCTTTAGGTTCACTTCCTGTATGCTGACCTGCTAAGTGCTGAGTGGCGAGTTTTCCAGAACTGGATTGAGTCGGGAACTCTGCAGAGTGTCCATAATGTTGTTGCCACAGTGCACCTGCAATGGGCAGGGTTTGAGGTGGGCGGAACCAATGAGGAAGTGCTCCGCTATTGGTTCAGTGTCCTACATGGTCTCCAAGCTTCTGGACTCAAGCTGGTCCACAGCTCTGCAGGAGAGGGTCACAGTGTACTAAAACAGACAGTAGCAAATGGTCACAGCTCCTACACACTCAGCTGGGCCAACACAAGACGATGAGACTCACACAAGTGAACACAGGTCTACACACAACCAGACATTGTGGATGGCCTCAAACAAGAATGAGAAGGTCAGACTTTCAAAAAAAAAAGTGGTGAAACACTTTTCTTTCAACCAACTTTTCCCCCTGCCATTTCAGGCAGATCTTAACATGACATCTCCCTCTGCTGGAGATGAAAGGACCTTTAAGGACTCCACCCTCAGATGAAACACTGTTGTGTCTGTAGCATCGACTGCATAATACTGGCTCATTTGACCAAATATGAAACAAAAGGTGACTTGCTGATATAACTTGGAAAAACTGCAACAATATGATAATTAGATCTAAAGATTTAATTTAGGGGTGGCACCGTAGTGTGGTGGTTAGCACTGTCGCGAGAGGGTTACTGGTTCGAATCCGGGCTGGGGCCCTTCCGGATGGAGTTTGCAGGTTCTCCCCGTGTCTGCGTGGGTTTTCTCTGGGTTCTCCGGCTTCCTCCCACAGTCCAAAGACATGCAGGTGTTAGGTTAATGGATTACTCTAAATTGCCCGTAAGTGTGAATGGTTGTCTGTCTGTTTGTCTCTATGTGCCCTGTGATAGAGTGGCGTCCTGTCAAGCGTGTACCCCGCCACACGCCCGATGTCAGCTGGGATTGGCGCCAGCCCCCCGCAACCTCGTTAGGGACAAGCTGTTAAAGATGGATAGATGAATTTCCTTTAGTCTCACATGGACTATAGAAAAGATATATAAACAAAATTATTCCAACTTTATCGTTCCTCTTTTTATTTTATTTATATGAGGTTTAATTTTCACTGTGATATGTTTGGAAGAGATTGATCAATAAAGATTTAAGAACATTTACACTTTATCTATCAAGAATAAATCACATTGTCACAATCATTTCATGAGAAGAGGTTAAAAAAAATATTTTATTCCAACTTTACATGCAACAGTGTCCTGAATACCAAACAGCGGTCTGGCAGGTACCAACACATTCAATGTTGTTTTTCATTCATTCATTCATCTTCAACCGCTTATCCCGGGGTCGGGGTCGCGGGGGTGCTGGAGCCGATCCCAGCTGACATCGGGCGTAAGGCGGGGTACACCCTGGACAGGACGCCAGTCTATCGCAGGGCACATAGAGACGTACAGAGACAGACAACCATTCACACCTACGGGCAATTTTAGACTCATCAATTAACCTAACACATGCATGTCTTTGGACCGTGGGAGGAAACCGGAGTACCCGGAGAAAACCCACGGAGACACGGGGAGAACATGCAAACTCCGCACAGAAAGGCCGAGGTCGGGATGCGAACCTGTGACCTTCTTGCTGTGAGGCGACAGTGCTAACCACTACACCAATGTTGTTTTTGTTTTTGTTTTTTTTAAATCATAGAATTGTGATTTCATCAAATTCATATCATAAGGTATTACATTACTTTGAATGTAGATTCAGCAGGTTATTTAATTTTGTTTGTGTTCATCTATTAGGCTTTAAATGCTTTATGTAAAATAATTATTTACAATGAAGAGAAGCTTAAATTATATTTTGAGTATTAGTGACTCATGTGAAATATACAGAAATTCTGTTCTGTACTGATGCATATTTGCACTTCACTGTGTACTGTATAACAAAGACGAAAAGAATGAAACTGTGTTATAAACGTGCATTAATGACTCAATAAAATACCAAATATTGCCAGAAGTCCTTGACGCAACTCTCTCTGTCCTTGGAGAATCCTGGTCGTCCCTGGTAACAACAATTCCACATAAACTAGAATTCTCAGTTTGGGGTTATTTATAACCTATATACATTATGTTGGCATTTGTGGCATCTGGCAGAAACAATGGTTTACACTTTTTATGTAAATAATTTGAAAAAGGTGTCAGATTAATGATTAATGATTGAATGAAAGGAAGTAAATTAGCTAATCAATTGTTACTCTCTAGATAGGCCTTGCACTCAGCCTACAGCCAAATCATCCAAATGTGTATATATGCAAGTACTGTTACAACTCACGACTTCAGATGGAAGTTTCATTCAGGACAGGAAAACCAAGATGAACATATATAAAAGGGGAAGTGCAACCATATCAATATAATTGTGATGTATGTGTGTATTTCCAATTTGAAGTAGAGTAATTCAACTGCAGTGTTTGTGTTTTCCTTTCACCATATTTGCACTTAATTCCTAAAGCCAAACAAAGAAAGTCGCTGCAACAGTGGCTTAACTTACTTAATATAGTAAATAGATTTAAAAAAATACATTATAAATGCTATCTTATTGCAGCGTTTAAACAAACACGTTCCCATACTTGGAAAAATGAATAAATACATTTAACCTTCACTGACTTGCCTGTCCTCCCATAAACACTGCAAAGACCACTTCCAGTTTGAGTTGAGGTGAGGGATGACTTAAAACTACCCAAGGCTGACAGGACAGTTGTTTATCTTCACAAGTTATTTTTCTCCACAGTGAGCTCTTGTGCGTAAAAGGCCAATGCCTGTCATTCCTCGGACGCGTCCGCACTCGCTGGAGCGCGCGCAGGAATGTGTTTCTGCCTCCACCCTCCGTTACGCAAATTACGGACAGATGTTTGCCACTAGTCAGGGTGGAGTTCTGTGGAGTTGCGCTTTTTACGTTGAAATTTCCACATCCTGTTCTCAGCGAAAGCAGGCGACAAGCGCATGAGCCAATCAGCTTTGAGGAAGTCAGTGCTTTGACCAATCAGAAGTTCTCAATCCCGGGACCTCGGTGATCTGTTTAGCTCGCCGTGTACTGTACCGCTCTACGTTTCTTGTGGAAATCTTGAGACGGCACAACAACCAGACACACAGAGAGAGTATACAGTACCAATTTTGACGGTAAGTGGAGTATATTTAGTCGGTATTGTTATCATAAAGTGAAGGGTGTAAACACACTTTTGTTAGGGTGGTTATTTGAGATAAGAGTCGCCGACAAGTTACTTCCTGCTCTGACAAGGCCGAGATCCCGAGTAACATTGTAGCTTAATGTTGAGGGCGTAAAAGTTTAACGTTTCCTACTGACTTGTTCTCTTGTAGTTGCCTACCTAGGGAAACGTTTAGAGTTTAACCGGGATATTAAACTTACAAGTAAAACGTGTATAATTACAATGTATCCATCTGACAGAGAGCGGGTGAGTGTTAGTGCCGAACATTCAGCCAACCACACAGCGCGGAGGTATACCATCTGGATAATAATTACTGGATCTAACAAGTGCCATTTTTCATTTAAAAAAAATACGGTAAACCCTGAGAGCATTTCCGGTTTGAAAATTAGCATGACAATGGGCCCCTGTCAACCGAAGAAATATGCACACTTGAACTCACCTAGTAATGCCATTTGTATCAGGACTTCGCCATTTTTCTAAAGCCCCACAACGTTAAAAATAAAAACCTCGTAATTAGGAATGGGAAGCAGTGCAGGGTGTATACTTACAGTAAGCTCGATGCTGCCTGTTGGACTGCAGGGAGTCACCGCATCTCTCCGAGCACCTTTGGGAGTTTGTCATTCTGTGAACAGATTCCATATGGCACTGCACTGCTTTGTGTGGCGAGTTTACATTGTCACACACTGACTGTGATTTGTCTAATATAATTTTAAATATTACACTAGTGTAAGCATAATGGGGCACATCTCAGTATCCCAACTCTTTTGTCTTCGTTCGTTGATTTTTCTGGTTTCACATAAACTGGGTGGATGCTGGAGGTTTTCTGTCAGTGACGAGACTTAGTTTTGCTTCTGCTTTAACTCAGTCTGCCTTAGTTTATTTATACGTGCAAGTCTAGGTCACATGAGGATGTGGCCCTTTTAGGGATGGAAGTAACAGTTATTTTCATTATGTAATGTGTTTATTAGCTCTCTCTAATAATAGTTTATTCTATTCTTTCTAATAGTCATAAATCCAAGGTGATGCCTTCAAATTGCAAACATCTCCATATACTATCAATTATGTCACATGCAGACTTGGAAGTGTCCTACGTGTGTTTAATAATCTCAGTGCTGTCTTTTAGTCCCTTTTTATGTTTTCATGTCTTTGCACCCATCTCCTCTCCCCCCATCAGGGTTGGGTCCCTCTACCCACACCACTCAACCATGCCTCTGGTTACGAGGAATATAGAGCCGCGGCATGTGTGTCGCCAGACCATCCCGTCCAACATCCGCAGTGAGCTGGAATGTGTCACCAATATCAGCTTGGCCAACATCATCCGCCAGCTGGGCAGCCTCAGTATGTTTCTGCTGTGTGTGGCTGGGTGTCTGTCATTAAAATATTATGTAATGGTCAATAACACGTGGCAAATGTGTAGGACCGCACATATTTTGCACATCTTTTATTTGACTGTTGTTGTGAATATGCATTTTTGTGCATGCATGTGTGAGACAAATACTTAAGTAAATAAAATAATCATAATCTGTGTAGGCAAGTATGCAGAGGATGTGTTCGGGGAGCTGTTTGTCCAGGCTGGAGCATTTGCAATCAGAGTAAATACACTGGGAGAAAGAGTGGATCGTCTGCAGGTTAAAGTCACCCAGCTGGACCCCAAAGAAGAGGAGGGTAAGTACTCTGACATATTATTAGCATATGAGATTATTTTGAATATGTCTAAATACAACATAAAATGTAACATTCAGTTTATTTTAAAACGAGTTTTACACTGACTCACAACTTTTCTATTAAAAGGTCAATACATATTGACTTAACTTAGTTTTCTTACTTCATACTCAGTCGCACACTTGTGCTCTCTCTCAACTGCACAATATCTGCTTATTTATGCACACAATCTATGCACTAAGTTATTCCTTAAAGGAGTATGCTACTTGTATAACACATTTTATTTTAGAAAACAACTTGAACATATCTTGTTTTTTTAAATTTTCAATGCTTAAGCCCGCTGGGCTGGCAATACACTGGCGGAAACCCTGACAATATTCCCTCTATTTCATCTGTCTGTTTCTCTCTCAGTCTCTCTGCAGGCCATTAATACCCGTAAGGCTTTCCACAGCAGTCTGATCCAGGACCAGCAGCTGTTCACCAGGCCATCTCTGCCAATGCCTGTACAGGACACGTACATCACCTGCAATCCACCCCCACCACTCAACTACCTCAGCCAGTACCGGTAGGCCTCAGCAGAAACACAGAGGCATAACGTGCATGGAATATTAAGAAAACGTGCATGCACATGTGAACACACGTGTAAACACACATGCATGGTATATTTTTGTCATGACTATGCGTTATTTTAACCCAACTCCTCGATACATATATATCTGGACTATAATTTTGTCTGTTTGATTTAGCCGGAAAAAATTATGTAATTACAATTTTATGATACTAAATCTGTTTTTATTTCATCACGAAAATGTATTTTCTGGTGTGTCCATTCTGTTTCTCAGGAGACATGTAGTCCACCTTTGCAAGATCCTTTTTGGCCCACTTATATTCAGGCTGTTTTTAATTTTTTTGTTGAGAAATTTAACCAAAAAGCAAACATAATGACAAATCACTCAACTCACTAAACTCAAATCACACTAAACTCCGACTCAATAGCAAGAGGGACTAGATAATTTATATTCATGTAAATGTCTCTGCTTATAAGTATACAGAATCAAAGCGGCACTGAATAAATTCTGTGGGGAAAACAACCATGTGTCACAACCCAGCTGCCACATATCCTTGAGATCTTGAATATTAATAATGCACAAGACATGACATCGGAAGTATGATTAATTAGAAACCAGAACAGAAGGGGGCTTGGTCTGTAGAGGATGAAGTGTCTTTATAATCAGCACAGCAGTGGTTTTAATGATAAGAAGAGTAAGAGTGTAAGCGTGTCCAATTATGTTACAAAGACTCTGTGAAAGTGATATTCATTTGACAGATCTTTACTGAATATGGAGAAAATTGTGCATACTAGGTAGTATATGACAAAATGTGGCCTGATTTCTTTTGTGGAGCTAAAAGGGGGAAGTGTTTCAGGCATAAGGCAGATAAAGATCTGTCGAGAGCCACATGGTTTTATTTATGTCTGTGGACACAAGATAACATGAAGTGTGACTGGGACCCAAATGCAACTTTAATGTTTGTAAAATGGTTGTCTACAGGGATGATGGGAAGGAGGCCCTGAAGTTTTACACTGATCCCTCCTACTTCTTTGACCTCTGGAAAGAGAAGATGCTGCAGGACACCAAGGACATCATGAAGGAGAAACGCAAGCACAGAGTGAGACGCACAAACATGCACACAAAACAAGTAGCACAGCAGCCATTGGGTTGAAACAAGTGGACATCATTGGCCACAACTATCCATAACCCCCTTTTCACCCTTTGCTTTCTGAGAAGAAAGAGAAGAAAGATCATCTGAACCAACGGACGCTGAATCCGCGAAAGATCAAGACCAGGAAGGATGAATGGGAACGCCGTAAGATGGGGGAGGAGTTTGTGGAGCCAAAGAATGATTTGCTGTAAGTTGAGAGAGATTGTGTAAAGGGAGGTGGAAGTGTGTATTTGTTATGGTCATCCACAGGCCAGAAAGCCTTTTAAATGCATTTCAGCAAATAGTAAAAAAAAGAATTACCTGATGATGAATTCATTATTTCTCTCTTACAAACACAGTAAAAGTACCAAAAGGGCACTAGCATGGTAAACTCTACTCTCCCGTGTCTTATCAACCAATCTGTACACAATGTAATGTGGTGGTATGTCCTGTCTGAAACTGTTCTCAGGGGGTTGGGTGAGGAGCTAGCTGTAAATGGCAAATACAGTAAACAAATGCATGAGTCACAGCAGACCAAAGGGTAGTGCAGACCAGGGCGCTGCAGCGAGGACTGTTAGCCTCTGTATATAGGACACCTGCTCTAACCACTGAGCCACCTGATGCTCCACTTTGTGCTATTTCAATAACTGTGTGAACCAGTCACTACAACTGCTTTAAATGTACGTGTGATACTCTTGAACAAATAAGAAAAAACTACATGACCCACAACTGGAAGCTAGGTCTGTCGGAGCTATTATTTATTATTATTGTTATTTGCATGTCAAGGTTTAAGTGGATAAAGATGTCACGCTGTATGTTGTGCAGATAGTGATATCTTTACTTTGTTTTAAAGGAATTCTTCTGAGGGTCTGAATGGCAGTATTGGATCTGTAGATGAAGGCTTAGAGCTGAGTACCAGCTCCTATGCGTATGAGCCTGGTTCTCCACCTGGCGCTGATGACTTCCTGCCTCCTCCACCTCCAGACATAGCGTAAGTAGCATGTTGAACCTAATCCACTGCCAACATGTGTTAAATGTACAGCTACACATGTACTGTACAGCTGCACTTAAACACATACTCTCAAAATTATAGGGTTCAACAGTAGCAAATTGGATTATAAACTTACTGTTCACTTTCGGCCTCTTTAATGAGCATGAGCTGCTCAGATTACAGCTGGAAAGAAATTGAAGGATGATTGGAAGCGAATAAAGGGGGGATTTTGTAATTTAGCTGATCCTTATCTCTAACTGTCACGCTGTCACTTGCAGGTATAATGACGGAGGGTACGGAGCACCATCCCAGAACCGCGTCAGTGTGCTGAGTCCAAACCACCCACCCCCTGCTCCCCCCATGTCCTCTCCCCCTCCCAACTCTCGCCCCAACCTTGCCCCTCCGCCTGCACCCCCTCCCCCTCCTCCACCCTCTGGCTTCGGGGTTCCCCCACCCCCCCCTGGCTTCGATACCCCACCTTCCCCGCCACCGTTCTTGTCCTCCTCCTCCGCCTATCCCTCCCCACCTGCTCCCCCTCCTCCACCTGCCATGTCCAGTGTTTCTCCTCCTCCTCCACCACCTATACCTGCAGGTGGTGGTCCACCACCACCTCCTCCTCCTCCACCTCCCCCTGGCCCTCCTCCCCCATCCTCTGACCACTCTGCTCCCCCCCCTACATCTGGTGGGAGCACTGCCACTCCCAAACCTCAGCCCGAGCCTGCCGGTGATGCTCGCAGTGACCTTCTGCAGGCCATTCGACAAGGTAAGAACCAGATTAATATAAATTGAATTATTCAACAGTTGAAGTTACTAGATACGTTTCAGATAATTATTTTAAAACATCAAATGAGCATGTAAATTACAAGATATTGATATGTATACTTACTTATACAGGCTATAACAAAATTGCTGCTCATACAGAAAAGTGTCTGACAACACTTCTTGTATTTTCAGGACTTCTTTATGTTTTATATGTCAAATTCCTGTGTGAAAAAAAAAAAGAAAGATTTTTAAAATTGGCATTGGGCCCTCACTTTAATATTTTGCACCTTCAGTTGAAATTAGATTATTAAATGCCAAGTGCAAGGTGATAGGTCTGGAACACGGACTGTGTGGGTATATGTGAACATCTTTTATTTTGGTTCATGTATGTGCAGCAGCAACAACGAGTGAAGGTGAAAAGAGATCAGCGGTGTCTTGATTTTTAAAATACTCTCTCAGCCTGTCACATCATTGGTCTCATAGTTCTTTAAGTATTTTTAATCCTGGTACTACTTTTAACTCAATAGTAGGTAACTGACTGACTGTAACTGTTCTCACTTACTCCCTTTTAGGCTTCAACCTGCGTAAGACGGAGGCACAACGGGAGCAGGAGAAGAGGGATCACACTGGCAATGATGTGGCCGCGATCCTGTCCCGTCGTATTGCTGTAGAGTGCAGCGACAGCGAGGATGACTCCTCAGAGTTCGACGATGACGATTGGTCTGACTGACCGCCATCCCTTTTTCCTCTCCACTACCACCTCTGTAACTTTTCTCAGCCTTAAAAAAAACATAATTTCCATTTAAATTACATTCTTAAGTACCAGTGAAGCATGGGTCCATGTTCTGTGTGTCTTTTCAGATTTTGAGTTTATGCGCACAGGGTATGTACAGGTGACCTGTTACAAATCACATTCCTCGATCCATTTATTCCTATTTATCCAAAACTATTCTGATCAAAAGGTGCAAAAGTCCAAAGGTCGAGACAGAGGCTGAGTGTGCCTGTGTGTACTTGTGTCTTCATTTTCCATCGCTTTCATTGGATGAGACAGCGCTGTTATTGATGTGAGAGTGTTTTGTGACCTACACACATCACCTCCATCTTTATCTTAGTGTCTGTTAGAATCAGGTGCCCTTTGCTGTGGGCCAAATGTCTGATCTTATCCGCTTTAGTATATTATGGCAAAGGATAATAGAGAGGGAGTAAACACCTCTTTCATACACAGTATTTGTATGTGCTCAGCGGAAACTCAGATTATATGATATAGATGTAAACTTAATATAACATATTGAATCATATCTACTAAAAAATAATTAATGCAATCCTTTTTATATCCCCTTAAAACTTTTTTTTTAAATTCACGTTTCCTTTCCTCGTTTTTGTATTCAGGATTCTTTCTTTCTGTTGTCATGGGAACAATTCACTTGTGGGTGAGACACGATTGTAGTCTATAAACAAATTCATGAATTAATTATGCAGCGTGATAGGGGAAGTATTGGCTCGTGGCAGACACGTGGGGTGTTTGACGAGATCACCATACTGAACATATGCTGACATGTAGCACAAACATGATTCATTTTGTATTGTGTTTCAGCTGTTACGTATTTCTTCTCTTTTCTGTGGACCGACTATGCTCTGATGCTTTAATCACTGTGCTCTGTGTAGACACCCACACAGACAGCTTTTTGCCTGATAAGTGCCTTTTTTTATACAAAATTTCAGTGTCCGTGCAGGTTTATTTTAACGTTCCACACTGGTGACGGATCAGCTTCTTCCAAAAATATTGTCCGCTGCCGTTGATGAGTCAAATGTAGAACTGACTGATGTTTAGTGTGGACTGCATATTTCTGAAGTGCCTTTTATTTTAAACCGGCCTGTGTTAAAGCACAATCGCACAGCATGCTTTGCCAAAGCTTCCTCTGCCTTAAATTTCCAAATGATCATAGTTATTTCAATAAAGATAGAGTAAATTACAGTGATTGTTTAGATTTATTTTCTGTGAGAATGAAAACTGTGTATGCTGTGATGTGTTAGATAACAAGTTCACAAGAATGTCAAGCCTTGGCATAAGACTCCTCATGCTTTAGCCGTGACTCATCTTCTTCATATCAGTGGTGGACACCTTTTCACAGACTGTGTAGGGAGTGAGAAAATGAATCAATTGGAATAAAGTTCAGAAAATGAGTAGGAGGAGAGAAAAACCTCTCGCATAATCACTTTATACTCATACCAAGGCTGCTTTGTAGCTTCTAAAAGGACGCAGTAAATTGCAGAGTGATGATGATGACGTATGAAGATTGCTTTAGCCACCAAATAATTTAGGATACAGGAATAGGGGAGCAGTAGTCTGCCTAACTGAGTTAAAGAGTGAGAGATAGAGAAAGATAGAGACAAAAACACTAAAAGCCTCGGCAGCAGTAGAGAGAAGAGTGCTGACATCGCGTAGTAAAAAAAGCATATTTATTATTCATCTGTATAAAATATTCAGTCATTTCAAAAAGGCTGTGCAACACGAACATATGGTCAGTACATTTCAAAGTGCCTTTAACAGCATGTGCAAAATCTTAAAGAACATTGTGTATTTCAAGTAGATAAAATTGGGCTTTGGATCCCATGTCATTACACTTACATTGAAAACCCATCCCTTCCTCTCACCTTAAAGTGCCAATGGTGATTAAATCCACTTTCTATGAGTGGGGGTATATATAGCGTCTCTGATTGTTTCATTCCGGGACCAAGTGGAGCTACAATTGACTGAGGATGAGGCACAAAGTATACACAAGACAGTACGTTTCAGTCTATACTCCCCAAATGGCCGACAGCCAGGACAGTCCAGAACATTCTGACTTCAACTCTCGGATCTCTCTTGTGTATGTGGGAGTGTGTGTGTGGGTGTGTGTTTGAAACTTCATGGTCTGAATCTGGATGATAGTCAATGCAGCTATGTGTGTATCTTGGCACACAAACAGTGATATGTCTGGCATAGATTGTGTGGTGGTTTGAGTCTGGAGAGGTTTGGCAGTCTACACATCGACAGGATAGTGCATGTGTGTGTTGTGTGTGAGTCTGTGCGGGCAGCAGGCTTGGAGTAGCACCTGGCGAATGTCTTTGTTTCTCAAACTATAGAGTATTGGATTCAGCAGAGAGCTGCCCGCCGCCGGCACCAAGGTGGCGTAGGTGTACAGAGGAGGGCTAGAGGCGTCTCCAACCAGCCCCCAGAGGGAGAAAGGCATCCAGCAGCCCACAAACACACTGAGGACCAGGAACAACCGAGAGAAGCCCCTCCCACTGCTGTGTTTGCTTGCATATGTTTGGTTGGCAGGGAGGAAGTGCCTCTGGGTAGCGATGGCGTGGGCATGCCGCCTTGCTACGCGGCAGATCCCAGCGTACAATTGCAAGGTTACCATGACAACCACCAGGAAGCCACCACAGAGCAGGGATAGGTACGTCCGGGTCAGAGGTCGTGCTACAGAACAGGAGTTTGGCTCTCCCAGACAGTGCCATCCCATGGCAGGTCCCGCCCCGATGATGCATGCACCCAGCCAGACCAGCAGCAGGAGGATGGCGGCTCTGTGGCGTGATTGACTTGAACCATAGGTGAGGGCGTGGCTTAAAGACAGGTATCGGTCCAAGGCAACACCCATCAGGCTACAAAGCGAGGCGGTCAGTGATGTCACCAGCAGTCCTGAGATCAGCAATTCTGACCAATCACTGGGCTCCACGCAGAACAGGAAGAGGAAGTGCAAGATTAAAGCAACACCTGCCAGGAGATCGGCCAATCCTAGGCTAGCCAGCAGCAGGAAAACAGGGGCACGGAGAGAAGGGGTGGCCAAGATGGTGGTCACAACTATTGCATTTTCAGTGGCAATGAGAGTTCCTGAAACACACAGGGCCACGCCCCACACTGTGAGAGGCGGGACTTCATATGTAGATGAGCTGTCCTGTTGGTCCAGAGGGAAGAAGGGGTTTGCACCTGAGGACTCATCCCAGCCCAGGTCAGAGGTGTTGAGGATCATGGCTTTTCAGCAGTCACACTAACACAACCTAAGGGAGAAAAAACGAGAAACCAGTTGACATTAGCTCCAATGGGCTATTAGTATCTCCATCTGTCCATTAAACAGCCTTTTCTGTGGTTCCAGTCTATGGAGCTGCTGGGATGTGGCAGAGCAGATGAGGACTTAATGTGGTGATGGAGAATTTAAGATGTTAAACTAAAGTAGTTAGTTTAGCACTATAGTGAATAAAGTGTTTGGGATTGTTATGCCCTGAGCTCTCCTGCTTCATTCATTTGTAATTGTATATTGTATTGTAGTTTATTGTTTGTTTGTTTTTTAATTATTATTTATAAAAATAGATTATTGGGACATATACACAAGATTCATATTGTATTTAAAGCCTAACTAATTTATATCCTATAACCCCAATCTTCATCTCGAGGTGAGCTTTATTAAGAAAATGTGGCCTTTACACTGCGATTAAAAATATATACAACCAACAAGAAATATATAATAATGAAAATGAAATATATTCGCGTTTTTTTTATAATTATCTCAAATAATTGTATATGGTAATCCTGCTGCCCCCTGAAGCGTCAGTGACGTCACCATCTATCGTCTTGCGGGAAGTCACGCAAATTATAGTCAATCAATATGTGGGCTTAATTGATAGTTAAGTGTTGTCCAAACATGCATCATTAGGCTGTAATTGACTAATAATATAAATGAATCATGGATGTCTGTCACCCTAAATACTGGCTCCCTCACCCTGGGTTTTTATCCTGAACACGTTTCAGGAGCATCCAAACAGCTTATATATATATAATTTATGGTGTGACTGGCTAAAATTGAATCCGTGCACTGATTCATAAACGAGAAAGCCTGTGCTGTTCGCAGGGCTATTTAAGGAATACGCCTGTAACAAGGTTAACATGCCTGCACTGTCTGGTGTGTTATCTGCTTGTTCTTTAGCACATGTCACACCGTACTGCACGCATACCCAAAGGAAATACCACACCGTCAGTATAATATGTTTTATATTTTTAAAGATGATTTATTTTCTGCTTATACAGGAGTCTCTCATCCTCCTCCCTCACATCTCAGTGAGGAGGTATATCCCACCTCCTGGTGCGGAGGACCCTGTTGTATAATACATTTGCAGGTTCACTGCACCAGAGAGGATGTCCCCGACACACATGAACACACACGCACAGACACGTGCAGTATATATGCATATAGTATGTTATTCATCTCACCTTAGTAACGCGATTCCGTGATTCCTTTGCCAGAGTTGAACAGATTTGATCACTCTTCTTCAAGATAAGATCCAAGCCCAAATGATGGAGATGCGGTGACGCTGTCCGCGGTGATGCTCAGTACCGGTCTGAAGGAGGACAGTCCCCGTGTGTGACACCGCTCCGCAAGTCGGTCTTCATCAAAGTTATTCAAAAACTCGCACTTGGCGTCTCTTGCATCCCGGTTTCTTCAATCTCTCCTGAGCCCTTATGGGAGGCAGAATGGATGCTCTTGCGCGCGGACTCATCCACAAGAGAGCCTGTCTGACGTCAGTGACTGGGAGGCTCGACCAATGAGGTGCTGGCGTTGAGGACGCGGGGAGGGGGGTGAGCAGGGAGTAATTTCATTCAGAAAAATGCGGCATCTCTGTCGCCCCTCCCACTGCGGTTAACGCTTGCTCTCATTTCTTGTAAATAATGACCGCCAATACACCCCAACCCCCCCATACATTTTCTCAATCAGACCCAGGGGCCTGGTTGAATGAGACGATATAGTTTCGTGTTGGGCGGGGCTCAGAGGTGTGGAGCGGCGGGAACAGAGCTCAGGGCTGGCACTGTCCGCGGTGCTGAAACGCATCAGGATGAGTCATGGGGAGATGTCCAGCAGAGCAACAATAATCTGTGTGTAATTGAGACTTAAACTACTCAACCAGTTACTTGAGTGAAAACTATCAACCTACATGAACGGACAAGGACATATTTGCAACAATATTTGCTACAACTTCATTTATTTTTTTTGCACATTATATATTTATATTGATAGTATTGCATTTAGATAATTGGAAGTTTAACATGTGTATATACAGGGATGGGCAGAAACAGTTGGCTACTTGATAATCAATTCAAACGAATACAACATCAGCATAAACAGAAAAGCCTCAGATTGACCACAGTCTTCTTTATTAGAATTGTTATAATAATGATTAAGTAATATACCTAAAAGACTGTAGAAATGTTAAGATGTGGATTACGAAGGGTTTCCAGTAATCACACAAAACCAGCAATAGCATTTATTTAGCTCGTTGTCTGATGCATTGATTCATCTTTTAATTTAAGCATCCAGACATGGAAACACATATAGTATCTAAACAGCAGCAGGGAATTCAAGGCTTCCCCGGTTTGATAGTGAGCGTGGGTGCTGCAGGATGGGGCTCGGACGGCTGTCTACGTGGTCGCGCATATCAATGCCCTGCTGGGGAATCTCGTCCTGCTCGAGCCATATTAGGGCACTTCCTGCCAGTAAAACCCGACTACGTCATGTAGAGTATAGTGCAACATTTGTCAACTGTATTTGACCAGATTTTCTCACCTGAGGAGACACTTTTCCGCACGCCTTTTTTTTATGAGGATGATGCCACAAAACATGACGCCAATCATAGAAATGAAATAGGAAATATTGTAAGGAATATTATTCGTGCAATATCCATATGATTCTCTCCGTCTAAAACACTCGTTGTGATTAATTACTATTTGATGTCCTTGCACTATAGTCCTTTTTTCAGTTATATAATGTATTTATAATAATATTAACAGCTCCACTCGCCGCCGTTGGTTGTAAATTGCAGCATTATCCATTATAGTGGGTCGCTGGTGTATAGGGATTTTGTCAGCAGTGGGCGCATCAATGGAGGAGCAGATCGTGTTCGACAAGACTGCGGAATATCCCTGTGTGTGTGTGTGTGTGTGTGTGTGTGTGTGTGTGTGTGTGTGTGTGTGTGTGTGTGTGTGTGTGTGTGTGTTTGCACGCCGACACACAAACCAGCCACCC